>NC_137820.1:22174645-22409645 GCF_963921795.1 Nannobrachium achirus
AATTAGGTTTCAAAATGTGGTCAGTAATTAAAACCTTTGTCATACAATTCTGGGAAACTATATAATTACTTGTTTTGAAATTGTTCATTGACGTAATGCCTGATGCAATTTCTTACCTGCATAATAAAGGCTTGCAAGTTATCGTCACTGTCGGGCAGAAACCTCGTATCTCCAAGTTTCACATCTTTACGCGAAGTAAAGCACTGCTTCATCATACAAGGCCGTCGCACAAAAATAGTGAAAACAGCTGATCTACAAGCACACAACGCCTCGCGGTGCGAGGCGTTGTGTGCTTGTAGATCGGCTATTTTCACTAGTTTAAATCATTTTAAAAATGATAAATACAAAACAAACGGGTTTGGACATACAAGATTTCCACCTGAAAACGACAATATATTTATTTAAATTCTTTCCCTCCTCCTCCTCAGGGCCCCTGTCGGAACCTGACTTGTTTCCCTCCTGATGTTAAGTGTGTTGGATTCTGTGACGTTGGGACAGTGACCGTCCCACTGATGCATAACGAGTTCATCACGCAGCAGCCAGCCAACTTCCTGGACCTGGAGAGGGCTTACAGTGACTTTGCTACGGACTTCATCACTGCTTCGGCCCAGAAGAAGCAACCCTTCTTCCTCTATTATCCTACCCACGTAAGCATCAGGAGCAGACTCATTTATACTACCACGTTGTCACTTGCCAAAGCTCACAATGTTGTTAGTATTGCTGGTGACACCAACCTTGTACAATGAATTGTAAAATAGTGATTAATCAGGCTAATCAATTTAGTCGATTATAAAAAAAATCTATAAAAAAATGTTTGTGTCGATAATTTATAACCTTGCTTCTCGATTATTTGGTTCTAAATATCGGTTTATATATTTTCGCTTAATTGCTCGGCCCTGTACTTGCCGGGCACTTACACTGAGTCTGAATATACACTCATACTTTACAAGTAATAGTAATTTGTTTGTTCCTTTACACATTAATTGTCATGATCTCCTTCCTTAAAGGACAATTCCAGAATAAAACATATTAATCCTTAATCAGCCTTTTATCACGTATGTACATACCTGGTATGATGGATTTTTATCATAGTCCTTCCAGTTTTTACTTCTCCTGGACTCCTCAGATCTCTCTCCCACAGCCAAAACGGCGGTCAATTGTGGTTCTCCCAAAGCGCTAATTTTCACCGCTGCAAAGTTACTTTTTTCTTCATAAATCTGCTATTTATAGTTCAAAGAGAGCCAGTAATCCACTGTTTTATCGCGGGTTGAGGGAAATGGCCGTTGTTGACATGATCCCAATAGTACTCACAGAAGAAGAATGAAGTCTCGCGTCTCGCGTGATTACCGCGTTTCCTTTAGCTTTTTCTTTAGCGCAAAAGAAAGCTTTCTCCTGGAGTTATTACAGCCAGTATGTACACAACAAGGCATCGTGGTATATATATAAAAAATAAGAAAGCAGAAGAATATAATCTAGTTAGTCTATTGATCGCTAGAATCTAGTAATATGACTGAGAAGGATTCATAACAAAGAACATGAAAGACACGTTTCTGTGGTCATGAGGTACTTTTTACCTAACGTTTATTTGGTGAGGCATTGCAGAATGTCTTGAGGAAAATACGATTATTTTGTGATTATATTGTAGCCTACATTGTTTACAAATAATAATACACGTCAAAGTTATTTTATAAGTAATTCCATAAATAAATAATAAATAAAATCGAAGAAATGTATTGAGGAAAAAATAAAATAAATAAAGGTAATAGAATTACCTTATGACTACAGGAAGTCCGTTAAAATGCTTTGTTATGAATCCTTCTCAGTCATATTACTAGATTCTAGCGATCAATAGACTAACTAGATTATATTCTTCTGCTTTCTTATTTTTTATATATATACCACGATGCCTTGTTGTGTACATACTGGCTGTAATAACTCCAGGAGAAAGCTTTCTTTTGCGCTAAAGAAAAAGCTAAAGGAAACGCGGTAATCACGCGAGACGCGAGACTTCATTCTTCTTCTGTGAGTACTATTGGGATCATGTCAACAACGGCCATTTCCCTCAACCCGCGATAAAACAGTGGATTACTGGCTCTCTTTGAACTATAAATAGCAGATTTATGAAGAAAAAAGTAACTTTGCAGCGGTGAAAATTAGCGCTTTGGGAGAACCACAATTGACCGCCGTTTTGGCTGTGGGAGAGAGATCTGAGGAGTCCAGGAGAAGTAAAAACTGGAAGGACTATGATAAAAATCCATCATACCAGGTATGTACATACGTGATAAAAGGCTGATTAAGGATTAATATGTTTTATTCTGGAATTTTCCTTTAATGTGAGTTCCACTCTTGTTTGCCCAATCCCTTCCTCAGTCATAGCTTTATGCTGGATATACCTGATTATTCAGTTCCACAGAAGGAGCTGGTGGGCCTGATATTTTAGATAATGAATATATTTGTATTTTTTGATGTTTTTCAGTTTCTATCCCAAAGTGACATTTTAAACTTTCTCCCAACCTTGTCCAGCACACACACTACCCCCAGTATGCGGGTCCAGAGCATGCATACCTGTCTCCGAGGGGCCCCTATGGAGATGCTCTGATGGAGTTCGACAGCACTGTGGGAAACATCCTTTCCACGCTGGAGAAAACGGGGCAGATTAACAACACACTGGTTTTCTTTACCTCTGATAACGGGTGGGTTGGTTGATGTGTAACCAAATTGATTTGTTGATTGTTTAATGCCTGCCTTTACATGTCTTTATTGTTTAGGTGTATCTTGATTGTACTAATAATAAGTCGTTTTCTTTTAAGAGAGAGAATATATCTTTTAATAAATAATAATAAGCTAAATTAAGGTAGGGTTAGTCATATTTGCTCAAATAAGTGTTAAATTGCTCTATATTCTGATAGTATAGTACTCTTTGCTATAGATATATGCTGTATTTGTTGTAACAGGAGTTTCCCTATCTCTCCAGCTCTTTAGTAAACGAAAAAACATCCAACGTCCAATCAGGAGAGAGAACTCATACAGGATACAGGAAAAACAAGTGAAATTGGAAGTGATGACACAAAGAAATCAGCAGGACAATCTGTAACTGGAACACTATAAAATTGAAGCTGATGAATGGGTACTCCCTCCTGATTGGATGAAATTGACAACCCACCTGAAAATGTATCTTCTGATTATTAACAAGCTGGAGAGATGGGAAGAGCCCTGTTACTGATCAGAATATTGTGCTTTAACCTTTCAACCAGAATATACCTACCTTTAAAAGAGCAGCCATTTTAATCTGCCTTCACATCTATGTTTATCCTCTTTTCAAAGGTGAAGGCATCTTTTGTCTATGGCGGGTAATAAAACTATTTATGGCGCTCTTACAATCCGACATATTATTGCCCTGTCATGAAATGACATGTTATTTCTCTGTCTGTGTCCAGGCCTGAACTGATGCGTATGTCCCGCGGAGGTAACTCTGGTCCTCTGAAATGTGGGAAGGGCACCACCTATGAAGGGGGCATGCGGGAGCCTGGCATCGCCTTCTGGCCCGGGACTATCAAACCAGGTCACTAACACTGTGATAGAATTGTGATTGGACTGGGTATTATCAACAACCACTGAAGTTTAGGTTATCTGTGGAAAAACACAGGCCATAAAAAAGGAGAGTTCACCTGACCTGAGTGCAGTTTGCTTCACAAAACAAGGTTTGGTTAATGCAAGTCGACCAGAACTTTTATACTGTAGTTGCATTCTGAACTTCTGTATGTGGCATTACATATTAATAGTACCTGTATCTGTAGTTCATAAATGCACTGGCATTTTCCAGTGACTGTTTAGTGTAAATCTGGCTTCCGAATATTTGGGCATGCCATTATAAGTGAAAAAAACTAAAATTCGTTCTAGATTGGCTATTTTTGGAGCGGTGAAAGCGCTCCCAATAGACAGGTATGTCCGTGGGTATGTCCGTGGGTGGGTGGGTGGGTGGCTGGCTGGGTGGCTGGCTGGCCGTGTCCGTAGCCTGGCAATACCTTGAGTGGCCACACACAACACACTAGTTAAAGGAGGGGCGCTGTTTTGTGCAGGCCAGGCACACTCACCACTCACTCACAGGCACAGTTTACAGTTTACAGTTTAGGCATTTAGCAACACACACAGGGTATAGCTGCTCAGATTCACCGCTCCACTTCGAACCGAGGTTTGATTTTTTCCGCATGACAGTCACTACAAACTATGTAATTGTGATTAAATGGTTGAGCCGCATATCTTGCTCATTCATCTAAGTGGGTCATGTCTGTTTGTCATGCATCTTTCAGGAGTGACCCATGAGCTGGCCAGCACCCTGGACATCCTGCCCACTTTTGCAGGGTTGGCAGGAGCCAAACTACCCCAAGTGCAGCTTGATGGGGTGGATATGACAGATATCCTAGTCAAACATGGAATGGTACTGTAGAGGCATCACACTTGTCTTTCAACAAAATTCATAGTTTATGTCCAAATAATCAGTTTATTTACGTACATTTAAATGTCTTGTTTTCTAGAGTAAGAGGGAGTCCATGATGTTTTACCCCACGGATCCCAGTGAAAAGTATAGCATGTTCGCGCTCAGGTTGGGGAAGTACAAGGCGCACTTCTACACACGTGGTAGGTATTGTCCTATGTCTAAGAGTAAATATTTTGACCGTGTCATATAAGGCAGGAGGCTTTTTGACACATTTTTCTCATGGTGCTACAGGAGCCACCCACAGCGGTACGACCCCAGACAGAGACTGTGATGTATTCGCACTCCTCAAGCCTCACGACCCCCCACTTATTTTCGACCTGGAAGCAGACCCCTCTGAGAACTACCCTCTGTCCCTGGTGGGAAGACCAGACCTCCAGGCCCTGCTGGACAAGATCCTGAAGGTTAAGGCTCAGTTTGAGGCCTCCATGGTGTTTGGAGAGAGCCAAATACGAAGAGGGGCCGACCCCGCATTGGTGCCCTGCTGCAACCCTCAGTGTAGCCCCAAACCCAGCTGCTGTCAGTGTTGAGGAGGCAAAGTGACGAAACAACGCTGATCGAACTGTAAGGGAAACGTAACAAAGGACACACTGCACTGATGTCACTCAAACACACAGAAGTATCTGAGTGAAATAACAAAAGGTTATGACATGATGATTTTTGTTGATTACATAATGTTATTAATGATGCGTACTCTTGACTAATGTGGTATTATGTCCAAGGTTATTGAAATTGTTTCCTCAGTGAGGAGGATGTCTAACTTTGGTTAAAATGTATTTTCTAAATGTTAACATTGAGAATTAATTTTGATTTTTTTTAACATGCCTGGCTTTACTTGAATAGTATATGATATTAATTACGGTATTTCCATCCTTTTTGTCCTTATGCTTTACCGTCTGATACTGTGGTCCAGTTAGAATGACTGAACAATCTTCAAGCACTCCAATGTACTTGACAATCATGTGAAGTTCAGTGTTGAAGTTATTCCAATGCCCCAACAATGACGACCACTGATAAATGATACAGAATGAGACAGACATTTTCGGACATCAAGCATATATTTTATTCATAAGACCAAACCCATGACAAGGCAGAGTGATTTAAATCTTTTCTTTTTTTTTGTCTTTTTCTTCATTTTTCCTTTTAATTTTACAAGTCCATGATTTTTTTTAAAGGTAGAAGATAAGATACATTTGTTCCGTCACGTATTGATTTGCTCTAGGTATAATGTGAAGAATCTCCTTTATGTAGCAAATTCGAAAGTTTGGTTTAACTGTTAACGTATGTCTCAGCGGCTAAACAGGTCAAGTTGATCCTCGAAGGTTGGCTCGTGAAGCTACGTGGACAGAATGGTTGTAACTAAGCCGTAACAAGTAGAAAAACGGAAACAAGGACGTACGTACGTACAGGTCAGTGATGGGGGCGCGCTGTTGGAGCTCAAAGGCGACTATAATTGGCAAGAAGATGCAATAATAGTTTTCTTATGGCAGCCGACAAGGTCACTATTCAGCTCTAACAGCAGACTGGTCAGTACTCTGGTGGGTGTGTGTGTCACAGAATAATGATGTGCCCTAAATGTGCTGCAGAAGCCTGACTGGAGTTCTCATGGGCTTTGCGAGAACTCCACAAATACCAATGTTCGTGGCAGGTGCCAAGTTGAGTTTGTGGAAATCCTGAAATAAAATGATGGCAGATCACAAAAAAAAGACTACTTCGTTTTTTTCTCTTTATCCCGCAGGGTTATTAGTTTGGTTGTGATCTCTTTTTTTGTGTGTGTAATTTGTCATTTCAATTTTAGATATTCATGTCAATAACATACTTAACATAAAGGACACAGCACTATCATTTTGATTCGCTATTATACTATATATACAGTATATACACAGTACCTAACAGACAGCGATACACATGTGGATTACACCCTACTGCCCTCTTGTCAACTTAACTGTCAAAGGAACTGTCACCATGGGAATCTCACAGATCTGAGGTTCTTGTTCTGTGACTGGTGATTGAAAGCAGCAGAGGATGTTTGTGTATCTTAAAAGCGATGACCCTCATCTACCCTGGTGCACCTGATATTTGGGAACGTCTTAAAAACTTAGGCTATCACCTCTGGGCTTCAGTTGGCTGTATCAACGTACATTTTTAAATCTACCCCTCTCCTCCCTCTAATGTTTATGCTGCAGGCTACAGTATGCTAAAACGACCCCTGCTCAAAGAGGTTATCGTATGATTTAATCAAATTATGTGTAAACATCGACCACCATGAAGTTAATGCAAGGAATATGTGAGAGAACGTAGCCATCTCTCTCCTAACCTGCAGAGTGCTGGTTATATCAAAGCATCAACCTCAGAAAATAAAAAACGAAGTTTACCCAAGCCCACTGCACAATAAATCCCACCTTGACACATAGCTGCTTCATTTCCTCTGGGATTGTTGTGACCAAAGTGTGATTAGTTTGATACTTCAGTAGTTGGTACCACAGGGACACTGCCTTGCTAACAGTAGCCTATACAGTAAAATCCTCAGTGCTAACTCATTTGACAGTGTACTGACACATAACTACTACTATAGGCTACTTATTGTCATAATTCCAGTCATCTATTTCCCCAATTTAAGTTAGCAAAACTAAAACATGGAGACTAATGAAAACTGCAACTAAAAAATGTGAGTGTTAATTTAGGGTTAACACTCTTGTTTTTTTTTAAGCTGTGTGGTGTTGCAGGGAGTTTAACAGTCTGAATCCTGCTATTATGGCTTCAATTTACCTTTGCTTTCTTGAACCTTGAAGTTGCGTCGACCGCTTGCAAAAGCATACAGTTTGTGATCTATATTTTGTCCTCCTAACGGTATCTGATTTCTCATCAACGCACCCCCTGGTGAAGGTGAGCAACCACAACAACAGCTACTGTTAAAACAACACATTGCTGTTGTCGCAACATTCTCCCGCAGACTCCTTCTTGCCCTGATTCAAAGGGCCTCTATTTATCATGTTAAACATCATTTATGGTCCTGATTCTGTGAGTGTCAATGCACTCAACCACAACCACTGCAAAAAGATGCTGTGTAATTGTTGCTAATTGTGAGACATATAAACCGTAGCTGTCTTTCAAGATCCATTAAACATTATGACTCATGACTTTTCCGCAATCTTCCGTGAGCCCTTCTGCCTCTGCAGTTGAAACCACCTGTGTTCACGCATTAAACAGTCTGAGAGCAACATCTCTGTCCATCAACATCTTCCATGGTTTTGTATGAGGCGCCTGTATGTCTCTACTCTCTATACATAATATTTACAACACAGACAGACTAGATCTCTTACGCAACACAGGGGTAAGGACATTACACTGTACACAGCAGAATCCAGAGTTAAATCACCCAGGATGTTGCTGTGTGCTCTTCTCTACTCTTTAACCGGTAGAAATCGAATCAAGTTTTGTCGAATGACAAATACATATTTACAGTTCACTAACCGCCAACTCACCATCAATTCGGCATCATCCTCTTTAATGGCTGTTGCGCTGCTTGCTGTTCTGTTGCATGTGTGTGTGTGTTCTGGGTGTGTCTGTGTGCAATAACCCTACTAGCCATGCATTGAAAAGTGAAACAGCAGTAGGTATATAATTGTTGTCTTTGTTTGTTTCCAAAACCAGAGAGGAAAGTTAACAGATGCTCTGCCCTCTTAGTTTTATATGATTGAAAAGAAAAAAATAATAACTAAAAGAAACAGGCAGTCTGTCCAGTGAGAGAACAGACAATAAACAAACAAAGATGAGTGGGAATCAGTCAAACACTTAGCATATGGTGGAACGGGAATAAATAAATAAAAAAGATCCCTGATCGATGAAGGGATGCACAAGTTTATTTCGCAATGGAGAGTAGACCTGTTCCACTGGCACCCTCTGGTGGCTAAAACCGATAAGCATACACAAGCAGTGAGTGGGAGGAGGAAGGAGGCCGCTGTCATGGCAACAGTTCCTACTCCAGGTAGATGTCCTCGGTGGGGCAGGCGTACTCCAGGTGCTCCTGGTAGTATTCCTGGAAGGCTCTCCTGGAGATGGGACACATGCAGTGGTATTACACTCTGATAACAGATCTGTCTCCCACAGGGGTGTCACAACTAGGGGGGGGGGGGGGAAGTGGGACTGAGTTACCCAAGGTGGAGGGGGCCTTCATTATTTTATACTTTAGCTATTCAAAAATAGCAGAGCTACAATCTAAGGACTTGTAGATCTGCTATTTTTCAAAAGTCATGAAAATGTGTGCAAATCTTTGAATATATGTATTTTTTAAGCAAACATTTGTTAACTCAAATCTTGCTTCTGGGGAGTCCCTGGAATTAAATATTTTGAGATGGGGATCCGTGGCCAAATACATATCATTTTGGGGGTCCTTCACATGAAAAGGTTTGAGCACCACTGACACAGAAACATACGTTTTTCAAAAAACCTCAGAGTGCTCTGTCAGCTTGTATATCTGCTATTTTTCCTTAGTTAAAGCAGCGTTCCCAGTCTAAATGGGTTAACATTCATGCATGGGGGCCCCGCAGTGAATCCTTGTACCCAGGGCCCAGAATTTGGTGCGACACCGCTGATGGGACACATGCAGTGGCATTAAGCTCTGATAGCAGATCTGTCTCCCAGCCAGTCTCTCTTATCAGCAAAAGAGACGCTGTGTACATTAAGGCATTCCATATCTATCACTTTGCTAAAGACAGATTTGGCAGTGATGTTATGTCTCTGAAGCCAAGTATTTAGTCCTGCTCCAAATGGAGCAGCAAATTGTGTAAGCATTCAAACACAGCTAAAGATATATATTTTTTAGCTTGTAAAAAGAAGCCACAGACTCATCAGACAAGTTTTTGTCTTTTTCATGTCTGCTGTAGACAGAGCAGAGAGAAAATGATGAGCGAAACTGTTCTGCCGGCTCCCAGATCTGTCTCACACCCTGGTTCTGTCTGAGGATAGTGAATCATCAATATATTTAATAATTCAAACCCAATAAGTCCGATTCAGACCAAAGTTAACAATCTTGCAGTCATTAAGGACTAGGATGGACACGCACACTCGCACACACACACACACACACACACACACACACACACACACACACACACACACACACACACACGCACACACACACACATACGCATACACACACACACACACACACACACACACACACACACACACACACACACACACACACACACACACACACACACACACACACAGCTACCACCCACACATAAAATCTGATTCATGTACAGACTGTCTCAGCAGGAACCTAGCTCAATATTCTTTAATAGCCTCTTGTCTCTTTCTCTCTGTGTTCTTCACCAGTTATATTGTACAGAGCTTAAGTCCTCTCTATCCAGGGCATTTCAGTTCAGCAGTGACACATGGGGAGCATTGGAGCAATCACACAGTAGGTGGGCCATAAAGGTGATTGTGGGGTAGGCTACAGCTCTGTGGTAGGGCATTCACCAAATATTTGAATTTTCGAATATCAAAGTCACTATTCGACGTTGTTCACCAAAGTCGAATATTCGCTTAGTTTTATTTTTTGATTGTTTTGTCTTTAAAAATATATACATTTCTTCAAGGTTTATACAGCTTGGCTAGATAGTAAGTCAAGAACCCTGACAAGCACTTGGAATTGTAGGTATTACATTTAATGTGACTCGGTTCCGCAGATAAACTTTGTGAAAATAGCAGATCTACATAATCACAACAACGCCTCGGCGTTGTGAGCATGTAGATCTGCTATTTTCACAATGTTCGCCTCTTGCTTACTTAATACTTGACAGTTTGGCCAGTCCTGTCGAATATTCGACTATTCAAAAAATCACTATTCGTGAATGCCCTACGCTGTGGTAGAGGTTAGGCTTGAAGCTTACCCAAAGGAATAATTAATTTAGGAGACATTTCAACCTATGGGGCTTTTAAGCCATGACATCATTTTGTAGGCAGAGGAGAACTCTGCCCCCAGAGCATTTTCTGTCCCTCGCTATTTCAACAGATCCGAGACAAAAATAACGACTAAAGTATAATTCTAACACTTTCCTTTAAACAACAAAGAGAAGAAAAATGTGTAAATAGTAAAAATAGTAAAAAGATTCACGGAAACTGGGGGCAGAAATTCTCCTCTGCCTACAAAATGATGTCATACTTAACAGCCACTATACTAAAGGTCCAATATACTACAGTATATAAGACTGTACAAATCTAAATAATACACAAAACAAAGTGTAAATGAAAGTAAAATGTGATGCAATCTCAGTCAGTGTGGTAGAGAAAATACAAAAACAGTAGCACCATTTTCTGTGGTGTAAAATTCCCCCACAGGGCAAACAAAGGCATTTCCTTTCCCTAATAACAATACATAATTTATGTTTAGATAAGGCCCTATCTATGAATCAGTCTCTGGGTATCTCAAGGGTAGCAGCATCATCTCACCCTACACACTCCGCTACACGCCGCATCGACTCCTGGGATACAAACACATGGCAAGCGAATCTGTTCAGCATGGGGTGCTTGGTGATGAAGCCAAAGTAGCTGCAGAGAGAAAGGAAAAGTGAGATTCAATGAGTGAGACGTCTCTCTGTACACAGTCCAAGCTATATTATAGAGTAAAAAACACATTTATTCCATGTACCAGTTGTTCTTGGGATGGCATCCACAGAAGGAGATGTTCTTCATCTGGAAGAAGTGACTACATCTGTCGTACTGGAGATAGAAAGAAAGATATAAGACATAAAAGATAATATGAAAGATATAAAGAATAGAGCATTAAGATTCTACATATCTATTTCAAATTAAATCCCATTCATGGCTAGATTTATCTGAGGCTTCTATTCTAAACCCATGTGTCAGTGAGGTATTCTTTTGGTAAATCCGTTCCTTTGCATTGATACAGTCAATCATTTATTCTCACCTCGTCCAAAGTGTCAAAGTCATCATCGTCCAGGCTCATGATCAGTTTGACTCCCTGCATGCTTATCTCCAACTCACACAGAGAAGGTGGTCGCACATGAACCGTCCGCTTCCTGGACATCGCAATCTAACACGCAGAAAAGAAAGAAAAAAGGGTTGAATTACTGTATGATGACATTTGCGTTTGTGCAAACAGTGGTGGAAAAAGTACTCACATTCCTTACTTAAGTAAAAGTATCAATACTGCAATGTAAAAATAAGTCTGGAATTCAAAATGTACTTGAGTAAGTACAAAAGAATTGGTATCAAAAGTCAAGTAATCATTATGCAGAATGTCCCATCTCACAAGTTTTCAAATGTATGAAACTCTTTTGAAAATAGCCGATCTACAAGCTCACAATGAGTTGCGATGCAACGCATTGTGAGCTTGTAGATCAGGCAGGAGGGGCTGTTTTACACTTGCCTTCTGCATGGCAGCGCAGAGGATGCCATTGCCTTGGTGATAAGGTACCTCCACGGAACCCAAGAACTGAACGTTGAAAGATTCAGTCCATGCTGGGTTCCTCTTCATTCCTATAGGAGAGACACAAGGAACAATGGGCCCGATTCATCAAGCACTTTACGTCCAAATTACACCCATATTTTGATTTTACCGGCATTTAGGACAATTCCCAAGTTAGGGTCAGATTCAGCAATGTTTTTGTTTTGTTTTTTGTCTGGGATTTTGAAGGGATTTTGAAGGTAAGACAGAAATATAAGCCAGATTTAGTCACTTTATTTACACTATATTTACAACCAGATTGATGAATCGGGCCCAATATGAGAAGGGATCATTTTCGTAACGCAAAAAAGTTCCAATTTGTAATGGCCTCTCCGCTCACCTAGCAACTCCTTGGACTGACCAATGACCTCGTGGGCATAGAAGGCAGGGAATATCCCCCTCTCTCCTGTACGCATGTTGTAACCTCTGTACCAGTAGTCATCCTCTTCTTCCTCCACATACAGAGGGTCGTCCACGTCCAGTTCCAGCTCATCTGCGTGTCTTGGAATGAACCTACAGAGGGAAGCATAGAGACAGACGCGCAATCAGTATTGCCAGATGGGAAATGTTGAATTATCGTACCCGAGGCTCAGAATTATCGTATTTGACATGAAACTATCGTACACAGCCAAAAAAGAGAAATCACCCGCGTAAAAAAAGTAATTTCACCAACAAATGTGTCTTTAGTGTAAGAAACAACCTTGTTTGAGACTCCTGTGTGACAAAAACGCATCACATATGCTGCGTGGAGGCAGGAAAGTTCCTGGAGCTTACACAAATAAAAGCCTAAAACTGGTCTGGAAAGACACGACTGGTGTTTTTAATGCTTCCAAGTACAAATCTAGGGTCTGATTGACTGATTTCCTGGCTTATTTTGAGAAGCCAAACCGGATCCCAGATCAGCAGCCAGGGAATTTAGTGAATTCACGCTCTTTTTGGTGATATGCCGAAATTATCGTACATTTGGGCATTTTTGGAATTATTGAGCATACATCGTACAGAGGGTCAAATTATCGTACAAATACAATAATTATCGTACATCTGGCAACACTGCGCGCAATCTATGAAGATAATCACCGAAACATCGGTGCTACATTTCGAATTATGTCCTCGCATCATGACACGCTAACATAATTGAGCCGATTTTTGCACTGGGCCTAACTAGGAAATCCTGCAGAGCTTGGGTTTGTTTAATGGGAGGAAGCATCTGTCTGGGTTTTGGGTGACTCCCAGTGGACGACCCAGAGAGCTGTAATGAAACAGCATACATTCACCCAGGAGAATGGAACATGGAAGAGGGAGGAGGAGGAGGGGGCACTGTAGGACCAGAGCAAGGAGACAAAGAAATTACTGAAAATGACTGTGTACAGAAAGAGGAGGGGCATGCTCACATATGCACACACATGTATGCATGTGCAAGGGATGTGCTGTCCTTACTTATTGTAAATCGCTCTGGATTAAGAACAGCTGCTAAATGCCTAAATTGTGAATTGTAAATTGGATGTATATGAACACACAGACACAGCCAATGCATGCATGCATGCACGCACGCACGCACGCACGCACGCACGCACACACACACACACACACACACACACACACACACACACACACACACACACACACAGTAATGCGACGGTGGTGTCTGGTATGAATATTACTGGTTCCCCTGCAAAAGCTCTAGGGACACAGCTGTAGCTAGGACACGTGCCTTATTCCCTGTTATCATTGGTGATTCACCATGGTCATGTCTCCCACTGCATGCTGTAAAGTGGAAACTATAACCGCCTAGGGAACCATCTTAAAATCTAAATCAGTAGCAATTCAATTAAAGTGTTCACGGTTTTGCTTTTTACGGTTATCTTAAAAACACAATGATAGGTGGGTAGAGGTTTGGATTGTGTAGTTAGAAGTTACCTTGCCATGATGTCATTCCAAATATTGGCAAGATATCTTCAATAGTTGCTCCATTGATTTAAAAATAGATTTATCAAATATAGACTCCTTACATACATTGCATGGACAGTCGTATGCTATCACTCTTTTTACATACTAGAAGCTGGGCCGTCCGAACTGGCCAACTCGGAACAATGTAAATAGGGAATGAATGCCCCGCCCTTTAGGACCCGTTTTGACCATCTGTCTGCCTCTGTCCATTTATGCCCATATATGGAGATATCTGTATCTGTCTGTCTGTCTGTCGGCGTCCATTTTATGTCCATATATGGAGATCACTGCATTTTATGCCCAGATATGGAGATATCTGTCTATCTGCGTCCATTTTATGCCCATATATGGAGTATCTGTCTGTGCCTCCAACTGTGTTGCAGACACAGTGCCGGTTCCCCCTTTAATGCAAACCTCATTATACCTGTTGTCATAGGACCCGTTTTGAACATCTGTTTGCCTGTGTCCATTTATGCCCATATATGGAGATATCTGTATCTGTCTGTCTGCGTCCATTTTATGCCCATATACACACTCACAGAGATTTTTTGTTGACTCATGTGGCGTACGTGATGTCAGAGCCTTTTATGAAGTGATGTCACAATGAGTCAGAGCTTTCGCCGATTTCCTCCGGAACAGCCTGATGTCAACAATCAACCCCGCATAAGGAGATTCCGAACGTTTCTCGCCGGTTCGGGAAAACCGCGCGTCGGGTCGGGTCGAGACCCGGCACTGCACTCCGTGCCGCGGCGGGGAACGCGCGTGCCGAATCTGAAGCCGGTGGGACGAACGGTTCTCGAGATACGCGGATTACAGACACACAGACAGACACGCAGAGACTTCTCGCATTTATAGATAGATAAACAAATGCAAACAAAGCAGATTCTACCACTACTGTGTATAACGTCACAAAACCTAATAGATAAATAAAAGGCCACTTCCTGTTGATTTGACTTTACTGTACTGTGAAGAAGACCAGGACGCGTGTATCTATTCTGCATCTAGCATGAAACAAGACCCATATTCAGAGTGAACATTTTTAACAAAAAGCTTCTGGGGGTCCCTGGAACAAAATATTTTGAGATGGGGGTCCGTGGCCAAATACATATCATTTTGGAGGTCCTTGACGTGGCAACGTTTGAGAACCACTGATATAGCAAAATACAGTACGTTTTTCAGAAAACTGTTAGGATTTAGAAGACATTTTGTAGAATCGGCCTATACCAGCGGTTCTCAAACTTTGTCATGTGAGGACCCCCAAAATGAAATGTATTTTGCTGCGGACCCCCATCTCAATATATTTTGTTCTGGGGACCCCCAGAAGCAAAGATTTTAGTTAAAAAATGTTCACTCTGGGGCGCCCGCTGGCCTACTGGTCCAGGCGCATACCACATAGGCTCTGATGCCTTGACAGCAGGTTCGAATCCCGATCCCAACGACCTTTGTTGTGTGTCACTCCCCATTTCTCTCCCCATTTCCTGTCAGTCTACTGTCTTATCAATAAAGGCATAAAAGCCCCCCCAAAAAACAAATGTTGTTGTTGTTCACTCAGAATTTGGGTCTTGCCTCATGCTAGATGCAGAATAGGACTGGATCCGGATCTTCAGATAGTACCGGAAGTCGAGATTATTATTTAATTGATTAATTTCTTTTTAATTAAATGCTACAGTGTCAGTCAATGAATCCAATATTTGGAACATCAATTTCTAATCAACGGAACAACTACTGAAGATATCTTGCCAATTTTGGAGTCATGGCAAGGTAATGCCAAAATCCAAATCTACCAAAGCGATTTAACCACTTAAACCCCATAATCCCCATAATAGCTGAGTGTCTATCTGCTATTTTCTGCAATACGGATGCTGGGGTTTGAGTGGTTCGAGCGCGTTAGCTGTTCCTGTGTTGACATGGTAAATCACTGATAACCACATGATAACAGAACGGCTTACCTATAGACTGCCCTGTGTGTCTGATCCCTCTCTTCTCCATCGATCGTGCAGGAGAAAAGACCAAAGGACTCTGTGCCTAAACATGTAAGAGATATTATGTGAGGTTGCAGCAGGGTAGTGTTTAAAGGTAGGGCAACAGATAAGGGACAACTTAATGATATATGTACATTCTAGTCCATGTCCATATTTAGACTGCAATATCACTTTTTTTATTTTTATTGAATAGAAATTACTTAAAATGAGAAGTTCTGAAAAGGTGACTTTACAGGTAGCAGAATGGAACTGCACAGTAATGACATCGGTGGAGGAAGTAGCTAGTTGGAAATACTGTACTGAAGGTACAATATTTGCCTATAATTATAGAATATGAAAATGACTAAAACCAGCTATATTTGCAATGCTCTGGAACCCTTTCCACTGTTAATTGTGACATTAAATGTACCGGTATATTGACGATATGAGTGTCCCTGTATTTCTTTATACAGAGTTTGGGTGAATTTGTCAGGTTGGATTTCTTGTACTCACAGGACATCACAGCCTTGAGTATGGGAAATGTGGGGATTTAGCTGTTCAAACACCAGTTTCCAAAATGTATGTACTCTACAGTCCATGAGAATGCCAAAATATAATATAGGTCTTGTTTTTTTCCCTCCACATTATTTGAATTTCCCGCATTTAAAATGATCTGTTGCTCTGACCTTGAGTAAAAAAACGTGTCAAGTAAAAACAAACCTACTCGTTTCACCCAAAATATTCTTTGCCAAAAGAATATTTGTCTAAACAAAAGTGGTAACAAAAGCCAGTCTAATCAGCCTTCCATCATTCATTAAGCATGTTTGAACGGAACCAGAGGTCTGAGTGATCATAGACGCACTGGGAAGCACAGCCCTCCTGCAAAGTCCTGTGTGGGTATATTACATTACATGTATTAGCTCATGTATTCATGCATCATCATGGCTGACGGAGCTGAGTTGAATCCTAATCTGTTCATTTAGAGAGCTCTGAAATGACAGCATTAAGAACCATGCTGCTCGCAAACGATTTCCCTCTCTCATTATGCGTGCTGATGTAAGCTTGCGACTGGTTATTTTACTGTTGGCACACATGATCAGGGGAGTCACAAGGGGGGGGGGAGTGGGACTGAGTTACTAGGGCCCAAGGTGGAGGAGAGGCCTTAATTATTTTATACTTTAGTTATTGAAAAATAGCAGATATACAAGCTCACAGCATGGCATCGAGTGCCGCGCAGCAAGCTTGTAGATCTGCTATTTTTAAAAAGTTGTGAAAATGTTCGCAAATCTTTGAATATATGTATTTTTTAAGCAAACATTTGTAACTAAAATTTTGGGATCCCTGGAACTATATATTTTGAGATGGGGGTCCGTGGCCAAATACATATCATTTTGGGGGTCCTTCACACGATTTTTCAAAAATAGACGATCTACAAGCTCGCAGCGCAGCACTCTGTGCCACGCTGTGAGCTTGTATATCTGCTATTTTTCAATAGTTAAAGCACTAAGAAGAACATTCATGGGGCGGGCCCCGCAGTGAATCCTTATACCCAGGGCCCAGAATTTGGTGCGACACCCCTGCACATGATGATGACAGAGGCTTCCAGTAAAGCGCTATGCGAGTCAGTATCTCTGCATGTGACTCACTGGAGGAGCGGGAGGTGCTGTTGACGAAGACGTTGAGGAACTTCTTGGAGAACGGCAGGTCGGCCTCCGGGGAGGAGTCCTCCGAAGAGCTGAGGATCTCCGACCGCAGCTCCTCGCCGCCGCGGCCGTAGACCACCTGGCCGGTCCCCAGGGGCTCCTCGTCGCACAGTGTGGACAGCTCACTGTCATCACTCAGAACCGAAGTGCATCTGGGAGGAGACATGATGTGGAGACGTGTTAGGTACACACAGCAGACAACAGATCGCCAGGACCATATCGTTGCTGTCGGGGAGAAACGTGCGTGTCCAAAACCGTTACTTTTCAGGAAGTGGAAAAAAAAAAAAACCTGTGTTCCAGTATTCACAAGCTCTTTGTTAATACTTTTCATTGGTTAATTATTCATAAAAGCAACAGACTGACTTAACCAATTGGCCTTCATATTTGGGGAATGTCATTATAGGAAAACAATTGCTTTATAGCAATAGTAACATTTATTATCTCTGCACCCTGTTAAATAATAGTCTGTTTCATGACTTTCATCATAATAATATAGATGATGCTGTTTCATAGCAATATAAAACCAACGCATCTCACAATATGATGATAAAACCACGGCATGGCTGGTCTTATTATGAAAACATCGAACAAGTGCGCAGTGCGCTGTGTGTGTGTGCGCGTGCACGCACGCACGTGTGGTGAGAGACGGATAATCATTAGCGCCCGCGTCGTACACAATTAGAATAAAAACAAATGTAATATTGGCTATGTATCGGGGATGCATCCTGGTGAAATATCTGGCAGTGTGTGATCCCTTGTCCGTGATCAATCTTGTTGGCGAAAACCACAACGATATTATGACAGCCCGATTTCAAGAAAGTCACTTGTGTAGTGTGAAATACTCGATCTGATGACTCGCCTTAATGTCACAGCGATTCAAATATATTTCAGCTTCCAAACTTTATTACATCAATCATATTGACCTTGTCTAAAACATACCTCCTTAGGCTGACCAGCTCCAGAGTGGTATTCTCATCCACCACAAGTGTGTACTTCATGGAGTCATAAGCCAGTCCCTCGTCATCTGTCTGCAGTCTCACACCCAGGTCTTTCTCGCACAGCGGGTGGTCCTGGTCTGACAAGGGCAGATTCCGAACGCTGTCATCAATGGGCGGTGAACTGTCGAGATAAAGGTCACTGCCCCTGTATGACGACTGCTTCCTCAAGTCACTCATGAAGGGAGAGCAGTCCTCCTCCTCATCGTTGTCCGTGGAATAAGTGAGGCTGAAGCAGCGATTGGTCTGGGCAGTGGGGATGTCCAGTGTCAGGCTGTTTTTGACCTCTGTGATGCGCTCCAGGGAAGCTGAGGTTCGACCCGTGGGCTTGGGCTCTGTCTCTCGTCCCTCGTCCTTGTCGCTGACCACGCTCTCACTGAAGCTCGGCGAGTCAAGGTCCTTCCTCCCCTCCAGCATCATCAAGTCGTTATCGGGCTCCCTGGTGTCGTCCTCTTCATCGTCTCCCTGTCTCCTGGCATTTTTCGAAGGCTTGGTCTTCAAGTTCCTCTCAGAGTCTTTAATGATTTGGGCATGGCTTCCTTTGTTGAGGTAGCGCTCCACAATCACAGGGGCGATGGTGTCAGCGGTGGGGTTGCTCAAATATAGACAGGGACCAAACCTGTCATTGCCTTTCAGCAGTTCTTCATCGGAAAGTCTTGCACTCATCTCCCTCTCCTCTGCCTCCTCCCTTCTTCTCCTCAGGTCATCCTCGCCCTCTTCCTCTGATCCCTGCATCCACGATTGCTTCCCTTCTTCTTTGAAGCTCTCCGCCTCAATGTCCGAGGATGGCGAGATGGTATCGGAGATCGACGCTTTCCTCTTGAAGCACTCCTCGGGACAGCTGATTGGGTAAGACCCCTCTGAGATCATCTTGTTGACCAAGTTGCTGAGCAGCCAGGGCGAGTCTGAGTTCTCACTCAGCTCATCTTCGCTCTCTGACTCTGAGTCTCCCTCACTTCCATCATAGTCATCAGAGTTGGGCATGAGCCTGGGTCCTACTGGCAGGTAGAAGGAGCGTTTGAAGCTCTCCAAGCCATGGTCTGGTTCTATCTCCAGCACCATCTGTCTGGAGAGGCTGTCCTCACAGTGCTGGGCTGGGGGCAGAGTTTCATCTGGGTCGGCATGGGGCTCATAAGACTCATCATCCACATTCTGTAGCCCCATCAGAGCCTGTCCGTCATCATAGGGCTCTGGCGGGAGGTAGGGCGAGTCCACAGGGGAAGGTGTTGCCAGGGTGGGTGAAGGTAAGGGAGATGGAGATGGTAGAGGATAGCCTTCTTTAATTGGTTCAGGCTGGCCCAGAAGCAGAGATGCCTTCAGCCCCACAATGCCGCTGTCCTGTTCTAACTCTGTATCTGGGTCCAACTCCTGGTCCGAAGTGGGCGAACTGGCCTCCTCAATGGAGTTGGTGAGGTGAGAGGAGCGTCCGCTGCTACTGTCGTCACTGGTGAGGTCAAGCTCCGTCTCTGAGATGGAGGAGATCATGTTGGATACCAGAGGACCTCCACAGGCGAACGCCGCCTCCAGCTCCCCCTCAATGTCGGAGTCTGACCCGGGGGAGCTCAGGTCCTGATCCGGGTCTGATGTCACATAGCTCCGCTTAGCGTTCATGTCGGCGATCCCCGGGTCTGAGGACGGAGAAGTGGAATCGTTAGCTGCTGCCTCGTTGGCCGTGGCTGAGCTGTTGGATCGGTCGAGCGTATCCGAGCGACTGGAGGACAGGTAGCTGGAGAACGACGCGAGCTCGGAGGGCTCGATGGAGGGGAACTCCACGTACGTGGAGCTGTGGTTCTCCTTGCACACCAAGTCATAGGTCTCCTTACGCATGAACTCCACCTCAAAGTCCTTCTCCAGCTCCTCGTCGGACAGAGGCGTGTCGGCGCCGTCGTTGGCTCCGATGGGCGCAGTGGAGGACAAGCAGTGGCTGGTTCCGTCCGGGTCATTCTCCAGCTCCGGGTCCAGGCCGGACTCACTGGTGACTGTGTAGGTGTCGGTGGTGCATCGGGTCGCATGCTTGTGGCCGCTGTTGAGGTCGTGGTCCACCTCTGTGTCGGAACACTGCGAGTGCTCGTCCACCGAGGGAACTCTGGAGGTCTGGATCGTCAGGTCTGTGATGACATCACCAGGGCAGGTGTGAGACTTGTGCTGACCGAATGAACCTGCGAGAAAGGAAGGTGTAGAGAAACAGAGACGGAAATGATGAGAGTAGCCGAGGATGAGAGTAGGAGTAATGAAGACATGATGTAATGAGAACACAAATACATCAGAGTAAAGAATTAGACGTGAGGAGAGCATGGAATGGTGGGAGCCAGAGAGGATGAGATAATGAAAGAGTCGAGAGGGAATGAATAATGAGAGGCAGGGTGCAGGGAGGAGGGAGAGAAGAGACAAGATAAAGGAGCCAATAAAAATGACAGTTCATTTAAGTTCACAGTCGGTGATGGAAGGATGGGGGATGAATAAAAAACATATACTGTAGATATAGAGTTCAGCAAACTATCAATATCAAAATTGAAATAAAATTGTGCTTCCCAAAAGTACAAAGATCCAATTTGAGGAAGAATGGCGGATACAAAACAATCGTACAATCAGTACAAAACAATCGTGTTTTGTTGAACTCGTATATCGCAAAGGGTGTCCAAATTCACATCACGTTACTTCACAGCACGTCACGACATTCATGTTAATGGGATGAGTTCTGGACTTTGACGGTCGGCCATCTCGTTACCGTATTCGGGCCTCTCCCGCCTGTTACCCTCCATGTCGCAGAGGAGGGGCCTGCGAGGGGACTGAGGGTGCCCGCCCTCCCCTGCCTGTTTTGGGGGAGTACCTTTGCTCTGGGACCCTGGTGCTAGGGAGACTGGGGCAGCTGGGCACTGTCCTGTCACATGACTGCCATCCTCCAAGCACGTGTGGGTGGGCGACAGACGGACTGAAAGCAGAGCACACTTTAATAACTATCGGGACGTTTCTTTTTGTCATGTTAAAGGGATAGTTCACCCAAAAAATGACTTTTTGTCTATCGATTACACACGCCATGGAGACTTGAATTCATGGATATTCTTTTGTTTTTGTCACATTCCTTAGCCAATAATTTGATGACCAGCAGAGGTTTCCTATGGAGACACAAAGCGGCTGCTTTGTTCCCTATGGAGAAACAAAGCGTCTCCTCAAATTACTGGCTTAGGAATGGGGTGAGTCTCCATGGGGTGAGTAATCAATAGAAATAAAGTCAATATGGGGGTGAACTATTCCTTTAAATCAACCACTTTCAACCCCTGATGCCCCTAATTTGGACATGTAATTATTGGTGAAATTCTCTCTCTCTCTCACACACACACACACACACACACACACACACACACACACACACACACACACACACACACACACACACACACACACACACACACACACACACACACACACTCTCACACACACACACACACACACACACACACACACACACACACACACACACACACACACACACACACACACACTTCAAAGCACTGCAGTAGGGAAGAGCTCATGAGAGTGATTATTTTAAAGCCCCCAATTGTTTTTTTTAATATATATGTATATAGTGAAATAATACATCTACAAGCGGTTAACCATTCAATTCACCACATTCACCATCAACCAAAACAATGGGTCAGTCTAGACTAGAGCTTCAACAGAGCTACAGACAGTAACTTCTCTCACCTTGAGAAGAAGGGTTTCGTAGGGAGTCCTGCCAGCTTCCTTTCTTTGGAGACAGACTGTTGTTGCTGTTGTTGTTCAGGGAATCCTGATGAGAAAGGAGACAGTGTGCGATGTAATTGGCTTATACAGGATCAATGCTGAGGTCATGCACTCTATTGTGTTTACAGAATGTTTGAAATTATTGCCCGGCCATTGTCCAAGGTTATGCATAACCGAGAGTGATAATTTGTTCATCACATGACTCACATACATCCATTTTAGACCTAATTTAGTTACAAAGGCAAGGAGAGAACAGCACTTGATCAAGCGGTTATTAGATATCAGCCCCCCCCCCCCTTCTTCCAGTTAAGGGGGAGTTTTTCGTTGCCACTGTTGCAAAATTGCTTACTCAGGGTGGGGTCTCCGCTCTGGTCTCTGCTCCTTCTGTAAAGTGTCTTGAGATAACTTGTTATGATTTGACACTTTAAGCCATTAAGGCCTGGAATTATTTTATACTTTAGCTATTGAAAAATAGCAGATATAAAAGCTCACAGTAGATCTGCCATTTTTGAAAAATCGTGATTTTGAATATTTCTTTTTAAAAGCGAACGTTTGTAACTCAAATGTTTGGTTCTGAGTGGTCCCTGGAACAACATATTTTGAGACGGGGGGTGTCCGTGGTCAAATACAAGTCATTTTGGGGATCCTTGACATGAAAAAGTTTTAGAAACCACTGATTTAGAAGACATTTATAGAATCAAAAACATTCAAAGACTTGCACAGATGTTGGCGATTCTTTTCAAAAATAGCAGATCTACAAGCTTGTATGAGCTTGTATATCTGCTTGTATATCTGCTATTTTTCAATAGTTAAAGAATTAAATAATGGTTAAAGCGGTTCAAATCTACAGTGACAGAGATTTTGCGTTCAGGTCTAAATGGATGAATTGAACAGAATTGAACAGAATTGAATTGAATTGAACTGAACTGAACTGAACTGAACTGAACTGAACTGAATTGAAGTGAAGGGAAACGGGCTGTTGTTCTCCAGACCTGTGACACAGCAGTGGTGAGGTTCAGAGTGGTGGGCCTGCTCTTCAGAGTGCCCAGAGTAGGGGAGGTGGGAGGGGAGGCCGAGGGGGAGGGGGGCACGTCGGGGTCCACCTCCTCCTCCTCATCGTCCTCGTCCTCGTCGTCCTCGTCGTCGATCATCTCAAACTCCTGGAAGTCGTCCTGGAAGGAGCAGATCGGGTGGTGCATCTCGTTCTTCTCCAGAATGAGACAGTCCTGGTGGAGGAGGTAGAGGGAACGTCAATGAATGCAGGCGTTAAAGAAAAAGATTAAAAGAGAGCTATGAAGGAGCCACAGTAGCCACTGACCCTATTTTACCAGTTTCACCTGCTGTTCCTTGGAGAAGAACAATAATGAGTGCAATATTCTTTGATTGAGTGCAAACACACAGAAACACTACCACACAGACACACGTCCACGCGTACACACACGCACGCACGCACGCACAGCACACACACACGTACACAATCCAAAGCACTGCAGTAGGGAGGTACTCTTGTTAGTGAATATACATAAACAGTCAAAGCAGATTCTGCTGATGTCTTATTTTCTGTATCCAGGTTCTGAGTGCGTGTGCATGTGCGTGCGCGTATGTGTGCGTGCGTGTATGTGTGAGTGTGCGCAGGCGTGAGTGTGTGTGGGCGTGAACGAGTGTTCTGACTTTCTGAGGTGGACGAGGATGTATGTGTGTACGCGTGGATGTGTGGTGTGTCCGTGCACACTCACAGGCACGCACACTCACAAGAATACGTGTGCATGTGTGTGCATGCACATGTGCACCTACTGTATGTCTAGGCAATAGGTATAGAGACACATTATTGTGAGGTGGGATGGGAGAGTGAAGCTACATGCAGCGTTCAGCAGTGTTTTTAGAAATCTCCTGGTGAGGGCAGAAAGGTGAGAGCCGGAAACACTGAAAGCACTTAGGGATACAGTGAGAGCACGCAGAGAGCGGAACAATGGAGCCGTCTCAGGTGGACCGCCCAAAAGACAGAGAGGAGACATCAGATGGTGTATGTGTATGTGTGTGTGCGTGTGCGTGTGCGTGCGTGTGTGAAAGAGAAAGATGAGAGAGAATGGTGATAAAGGACAGTGAAGTGGGATCAATAAAGCCTCTTGGGTTTCAGTGCCTTTACAGGACAGTGGTAAAGTACATTATTTTTAAACCCCATTGCACCTCTGCAGGAGCATACAGCACATGTGTGTTGTGTTGTGTTGTGACTTGTGTATTCAAACTAATTCTTGATTCTACAGTGGATGCATTAAAGAGTGGGCTTCTACGACTTAATATAATGCATTCTTTTATTTCATCAATATGGATGAAGGTAAAATGATTAGAATGCGTGACTCTACACGCTCTATGCTCTTCTGCAGCATAACGCAATTTCAAATGTACCATACTGTAGGCTACTTCATTAATTCAGTCCTCTACAGTTGCCTAACACAGGGTAAAACCAACCACTCTCACTTTCCCCATGATCCTGCAGGTATCGCATGTTTCTTTCTTCATGTAATTGTTACTCTGAGAATGCACCAGTCTAACCAAATTGCCCCCCCAATATGGTCAACTTTGTTACATTTTAATAATAATCTCAGAGTTAAAGCTGCAATCCATGAAATGCATTCCTAGTATTCGAACGTAGGTCTCTCTTGTGTTGGAGACACAAATCTACCGGCGAGCTAAGACAGAACGCTCGCTTGGGCAGGGGAGATATTGCGTTCTGATCTTCAGGCAATACCACGCGTGATTCTACGCGTGTTCCAACCCAAACACAGGACTGCTTTTCTCAGTGGAAGAGTATAGGGAGACCAGGGACGTGCAGAGAATGTTAGGAAGGCAGGGTCTGAAATTTCTAAAAGGTCCTTTTGGTGAAAATATCGAAAATAGCTTGGAGGTCAGCTATAGCTACGTACAGCATGGATTTCTACACAGAGAGGGCAATTCTTTCAACATAAGATGCTGAATTCAAGTTCAGGAGAGTTTGGACAGGGCAATTCTCTTGAATGCTGCCTTCAGGTATAGCAGGGAAAGAGGGCATTTGCATTTCTTTCACCATAGTAAAAACTGCATTCATGGTCTGGAGAGGGCACTTTTTACAGGTAAAAGGGCAGGGGCTCAAGCCCCCTTTGATGCCACCTCCAACCACTGCAGATGCACTAGTTATTGTAAGTTATGTTCTCAAAAGAGTTCCAAATTGCAGCCTTAAATTACCAGTGAGGATTTTACAGTGTAGTTGGCACAAACGCCACATCTCTCCATCTTGAATCTGACAGTAAAAGCACAGGGGAAGGATCCATCCTGCTCTGCTTTGCATTTGGAACAGCACAGCACTTTCTCCTTGTCTCAGAGACCCAGTGCCAGCCTCCAAGACGAGGCATCATCGCACAGCTCTCCACTGGTGATCATCCACCTCCTGACACAATTTTGCTGATGTGTACCGAAAAGCCTCTTAATGCCATGGTGACAGAAATGAACGCTCGATCTATAGGCACACACGTGCACATCGCCCAGTTTACACGTGAAGCCCGTATTGTTCCTCTCTGCTTCTCTCCTGTTGCAGGGGTGATGGAATTACCTGTTATTCATCATCATTAGCCGTGTGACGCAGTGTTTTATTATCTGTCATTATTATCAGCGACAGTGTAGGTCATCATAATACAAATTCAACCGCCACAACAAACTAGACTCGACACTCTATCACTGTGAAATCCTGACCTACAGTAATACATCATTTGCCAGAAATGATGATCTATAATATCTTCTAGCATCTTGGGGTCCATCAATAAGGATGTGAAAAGCCACACAACTGTCTGAGGTGAAGGAGATACACACTGTAATGAAAGCATTATTTAGCTAGCCCACCTGGCAGATAGACAGACAGACAGATAGGCACAGGGGAGAGGAAGAGAGAGAGAGAGCAGCTATAAATATGAGTTGTTTCCCTTTGAGAATCGATGCTCATGGTCTCAGGTTCCCAAGGACACCCCATCTCTGGTCCCCATGACCGCCCACCATTCAGCAGACTTACGCAAGCACGACTCTGCTTATGGAGGGCCGATGATTGAGATTGAATGAGATTAGCCCTCTTTCATGCTCCCAGGGATTGGACCGACTAATCGTATTCAATGACAATGAAATTACAGTATGTCATGCAACCACTCTGTGACTGGCTATGCTTATATCATATCACACACCTACATCTGAACAACACACACATTATGAGAAAACATGCGTGCATGCAAACACAGCAGGTTAATATTGCACAGCTCCTACATATTTTGGACTAAAATCACACTGTGACCTGACGGTCGCTTATCTCCCGATTAGGGAGTCTTACTGGTATTGTATCTTAATTATAAGTAACCCAACAGCTATCCTTAAAAACACAGACTTATGCGTGGGTTTCTGCTCTGCAACGCGAGCGCAACAGTTCAGTGACCCTGAACGATGACCAGTTCTAATCTGACATTCTGTTTCAGACCGGAGGCTCGTTCAGCATGGCTGATGCTGCATCCATTAACTCTGCTGAAGCGAATCACAAGAGAGAAACATGATAGCTCGTCAATGACTACAGCGCTCTCGGAGGAGAGAAGTAGGTTGATGGTGCACTGAGTACATACTGGTAGCTCAAGTGTCCAGCTGATACAAGGAGGCAGTGGACAGCTGAGGGAGTCTTGGGAGATAGGATAGCCCAGGCATGACGCATGCACAGCAATTTGTGTGATGACAACTGGTGAGAGTGAATTATATGGAGCTGTAATATTAGGACTAATGAGGTGTCTCATCATGAAGAGTTTTCTTTTTTTCCAGATCTAACAAGGAAGTGACCACCAGTGGATAGTGAGAGAGAGTATGGTACAGTATGGTGCAGTAGTTACTTATTAACAAAATGAATGGTGGTTCTTCAATGGTTCTTTAGGGGCCGGTAGAGGTTCAGAACCTATTAAGCTCCTGTATGGTTCTTTAAGAGGTTCCTTAATACTGTTTCTTCAGCACCTCTAATGGTTGTACATCTTTTTTATATTAAAAGGGTGCAGGCAAATAACGTGACAATGTTTCGATGTCAATACATCTTCACCTTCAATGTTTTTATTTAAAAAAGACTGGGATCTTAACCAAAGATAATCACAAGTGTGTTGTTCTTTGCGCCCATTATGACAATGATACTGTCAATGATTTTGAGCATATCTGTACACGTGTGTTTGTGGGCATGTGTGGTCACACATGTACACATCAAACATTCTTGGGGCATTTGGCGGGTTAGTATAGTGGGTTGTATGAGTTGTGATTGCAGCTTATTATTGATCAACCACTTACGACCCAACCAATGATTCCAATGATAAGAGAGTGGTCTGAAATGGCCCTCCATTTATCAATGACATCACTGTGTCAGTAAATGTCCTACAGTGGTTCCCAAACCTTTTAGCTCAAGACCCCAAAGAGAAATTAGACGTTTGGCCAGGACCCAAACAAATGAAAATAGCAGATATACAAGCTCACAACGCGTCGCTTCGCACCGCATTGTGATCTTGTAGATCAGCTATTTTCATTTTTGTTTTCTTAGATTTTTCTTTGCTTTCTTAAAGAAATTACTGATTTTCTTTTTTAAATGCTTTGAAATGAACAACAATAGGAAACAAAAACATAAAGGGACCCATAAAAATGTGTCCACAACACACAAATGAGTCTCGACCCAGTGTTTGGGAAACAGTGCTCTACAGTATCTACACATTTGAAAAATAAAAGATAGCCTTGTGAAGGTGAACCGAAATGTTGTGATTTCCTTTTAATTGCATTTGAAGACAGTGTGCAGGGGTTTTTCTTTTCCATCTCCACATGTAAAAAACAACACCAGGCCTGCTGTGGTAGCCGAGATACAAACACCATCGCTCTTCAGGCGTTTGCTCTGGCACTTCCTGAATAATACATGTACACAGGTGTTCAATCAGTGCCCAGGGAGAGACAGAGATGGATATTTGGGAATAACAGGAAGTGGAGAATTAGAGGTGAGATGGTAAAGATGCAGAGGGTATCTGTGTGTGCGTGCGTGCGGTGCGTGCGTGCATCACGTGTGTCCGTCCTCATCACAAACTAAATTTAAAAACTCAAAAACATTCTCAGTAAACTTCCATAAGCCACTCAAGCCTGGCCTTTCATTATCTCAGTGTTGTGACATTCAGAAATAAATTAGATCCGGGTCCGTTTTATTGAGTTAGAAAAACATGAGTAAGATCTCCATTACAGATTATCTCTAATTGCCTGTCTCTGGGCTCTGCTTAGTAAAAGGATTGAACATCTCAATGCTAAACAGTTTAAAATGTTTAGTTTGAGAGTGAAGTGATGGGTAATGATCGAGTCTGTAGAGATGTGCAAGTGGTTGCGTTATGCCAGATTTATATTTGGTTTAAATCAGGCGTTATGCGTACACGCACACTCTTCTCACATGTGTCTATGCACGCAGGGACGTGTCACTAGAGGTCAAGCACTAATATAAGAGGGCTATGCAGATTAAAACCTGAACCCCCGTAACAAATGGGAGTTTACCCGAGCTGGGGATTGGGCAGGGGAAGGATAATCCCACAGTTTAGATTGGCTGTTAATCCTAAACATCAAAGACTGTTATGACTGAATCATACCAAGTCAAAACCCTAAGAGCCACTCTGCCAACCTCAGTGTTATCTTGGTACAGAAAGAGATTGGATAACCGCTGCTGATGACCTGACAAACTGTCCTCTGTCCCACTGATGATCAAATGCATGCAAAACCGCATGCGGGCAGATGTCTCTTTCACTCTGTCTTTGCTCTTGTTCTTTTGCTCTCACACACACACCCTCACAGCTGCACACTGACCCACAACCACACATACGAGCACACACGCATGCACGCACGCACACACACACACAGAACCCCTGGCTTATGGCCATGCTCTCTAATCCAGTGTGTCCGCTATCCCATGTCAGCAGGATAACTCTGTGGGCCGTGATGGTGGGGACGGGGCTGTGATGTAACATAACAAGGACTGACACTGTGTAAAATGAGCAGTCAGGGCCTGTGCTGTGCCTGGCTAGGGAAGTTAGTCTGCATTTATTTGAAGGCGTAAAACTGATCATGACTGACTGACAGACAGACAGACAGACTGAGGCAGACAGTAAAATGCAAAAGCATTCATGTTTTACTATGACCTCATTGGCAAGTAAAACATCCCCATCTCTGAAGCCTCTCTCCCGCAAGAATTTCAGGGCATGGGCTTTTCTCACACACTAAATAATGATGCTTTGTTGAAAAACCCTCACCAGCATCCATATCAGAAAAATAGCTTGGCTTCTCTCTTGCTCGGATTAACGTGATGGTAGCAAAAATACAAAATAATAATAATAATCTGATTTACAGATTTATGCCACAGAAGCTTAACGTGCAGGAACTGACTCTCTCAGCTAAATCCCACTTGCCCGGGCAGATGAAGGAGTGTGAAAAAGTGAGAGGGGGAAGAGAGAGAGAGAGAGAAGGGGAAGAAAGGCAGGGGGTGGTGGAGGAGAGCTGAGGTGGGAAGGAATCTGAGCTCCGTCTCCGAGCAACGCTCTGCGTGGCAGAGAGGGAAGGGAAGGGGAGACAAGAGCGAGGGAGGGAGAGACAGACGAGGTGGGGGGGAGTGGATTGTCTCTGCATAGCAGCAAACTGCTCTGGGTCACCCGCCCTCTGCTGCAGCCATGGCTCCAAGCCACAAGCTTGGTATATACTGTACATTTACATCTCAAAGGATGGAGGAGGGGAAAGAGGAACAATACTGTATATACCTGTATATATATAAAATGTATGTTAATTAGTAACGCCAAGCAGGGCCTTGGCGAGTTAGGGCCTGGGTTTGATGCCTGGGATCTCCATATATGGGCATAAGGGGTCCTTCATTAATATACCGGTATATCCATATACATATATATGGACTTATTACTATTAATGGAAGGTAGGGTGTAAATCAGAGCAAAGTAGGCTTTTGAGCCAGTTAGGGCCTGGGATTGATGACATCAGAAAGTGGAACAGGAAGTGATGTCACAGTGACGGTATGGATATCCAGGGTTTGATCTTTGATGAGGTGATGTAACGTGACATCACTTCCGTTACGGAAGGACAAGCTACGACATTTCTCATGGTATACTGTGATCTTCGGTCGCAATGAGATGATTGCTTTGAGGGACAAGTGTAATTCAGGATTAAGGGGATGATACATGGGGGAAAATAAAGGAAGGGAGCGGAAATGAGCCTTATACGACGAACAGCGGGAAAGACGAATTTCTTCAAGTTCACAACGCACCTCTGTTTTCGAGCGATTTGAAAATGTGTTTTTTTGCCAGACCCATGAAATGGGTAGGCCTACATAAGCAAATGTCGGTCTGTCCGGGTTTTCTATATAAAGGGTATATATGATGATGACATGATGATGACATGCCTACAAAAGGCATGATGTCATAAATGATGATGACAGACAGAGGGTTGGCAGAACCGGGGTCTGGCACAACCAGGTTGACCTGGTCTAGTTTTTGTTACATTTTGGGAAAATCGGTGAAGATTTTGGAAGATGATTTTTTTTTTTATTATTATATTATAATTTCATGCCCAAAATAGGTATGCCAGGTAGACAGGGGTTAATGAGCTGTGGTTAGTGGTTGTTTTCGGAAGGGTTTTATGTTCTGGTTTTATGTTCTGCTGTATCCACTTATGTGGATACAGCATAATCATCGTTGTCGGGTGGAAACCTTGTATGTCAAAACCGTTTGTTTTGTATTCATCATTTAAAAAATGAGTTATACTAGTGAAAACAGCCGATCTACAAGCACACAACGCCTCACACCGCGAGGCGGTGTGTGTTTGTAGATCTACTGTTTTCACTACTTTTGTGCAACGGCCTTGTATGATGAAGCAGGGCTTTGCTTTGGGAAAAAATGTACAAATTTGAAACTTGGAGATAAGAGGTTTCTGCCCGACAGTGACCATAATGTATTACCCACTCCCACTCTGCACCAGCATAACATCTTTCTCATTTAGTCCCTGCTTTCCACCCATGTTAATCATGATATGGACTACTGGCACTCTGAGACTGTAGCCACTAATGTAATGACGACCAGCTGAGTGACTACTGACACACTTAACCTACATCCATATATCCAACCACAGAAGGTATTCTCTTCTGGTCTTCTCACTTTCACTCTTAATTGCTCATTCTCTAACACTTTATTTCTTAGTCTATATTTTCTGTTTTCCTGCCTCAAGCTTTATTTTATCTCCATATGTATTTTACCTCTCTCATTTACGTCCAATTAACAAGGTCTACATGAGGTAATCTACACAGTAACACAATGTGTGTGCGCGCGCACGTGCATATGTGCGTGTTCTGCATTCAGCAGGGGCCATCAAAAGTATAGCCAGTTGAACACAGAGCTGTATGCAGTTCAAGTGTACATACAAAAAATGCCTACAACATTGTAATACTGAACTGAACTTGAATATGAATTTGTATACACACAGTATACAAATTCATGTATACATGTTTATAACTCACCAACAAAGCTGTGTGTGTGTGTGTGTGTGTCTGTGTGTGTGCGTGCGTGCGTGCGTGCGTGCGTGCGTGCGTGCGTGCATGCGTGCGTGCGTGCGTGCGTGCATAAGAGAGAGAGAGAACAAAACAACAAAGAAGCTAAATGCTTTAAGACAGATTAGAAGAAAGAGATAAAAGAGAGCCTTGCCTTCTCATATGGGTCAGAGTCATAGTTGAGTCCAATCCCACAGTCGTCTGTGATCTCAGACAGATCCTCATCATCAAACTCCTCCAGACTGATATCGTGGGTTGGCCTGTGAAAACACAAGAGAAACATCATCTCATAAATATTAATATTCTACGGTCTACTGTATCTGTGCTGCCATCACTGGACACCCCAATGGTGGAATTTCTTCTTGATTCATGTCCGCCTTGGCTCTGGGTATGCCTGTTACGAGATATTACCTTGTCTTAGACTTAGACTTATGCACTATAGATAAGTTGCAGTTCGTACACACATGCTCTGTTCCACCCAGTGACACATTGTTCAACAGTTCTGCTGCTGAAAGATAGCTGCATTTATCAAGCACATCTTTAGAGCCCAACCGATGCTAGATTTTTTAGTCTGATGCTGGTAAAAAATATATCAAAATATATTTCAGATGTAAAACAACTATGCCACTTCACTGCCATCCATATGCTGCCTACTGCAATCATATAAATGTATCTATGAAGTTGTTTTCTATTACAATTCAAAATATGAAAATAATATTTAACTTTGTAATTGCAGTATTTAAAATTGCAATCAACAAGCACACAAGTAAATATAAAAATATTACACACATAATGGGTGGGGGGACTTGTTCACCTATAGCCTACTGTTTATCAATATAGGGACGCCATGTTGGAAATTGAGACATATCGGCTGAATAATTGCAAATGCCGAAGACGTTTAAAAAGTTAAATAATGTCCGAAACAGCGGCCAAATGGATATACATATGGTCAAGCTCTAATTTTGCCCAGTCTTAGCGTACATCTCCAAGCAGTTGTCATTATTCAGAGCTGAGAACTTCCATTTACAACAGTGCCTCAGCACGGAAAAGTATGTCTCTCAAATGAGCCATGATATCCCATGTTATCTTGATTAGTTTCTATCTCATCTCTGCCCCATTAGCTTCAGCCAGCTCTTTGCTCTACCAGCAGCAGTTGGTTCTCACAATGTGTGAAGCTCAGAGGGAAATGCTGCATTGCAGCTTTTCCACCGAGGAGGACAGCACACTCCACACATTACCTATGGATGTTTACTGACTGCATCACATGCGAGACCATGCCATATACAGAAGGTGTTATCTAATCTATTTAATAACCTGGCGTGAATAAGGACATGTTGATACAGGTGAAAGTGAGGATAAGTGGCGGGGACTAAATAGCCACACAGTGGGTTTCCAAAACATGGCTTATCCTCAAGAGTTTAACCTCCCAAGCTACAAAGCTGTTGAATGCACATTGCACAGTAAGGGCCTGGGCTGCCCCCAACCAGGCAGCAAAAAATAAATCACACCCGTGTGAAGTGGAGCTGTGTGTGTGTGTGTGTGTGTGTGTGTGTGTGTGTGTGTGTGGATCATGTGTACCGTTTTTTGTGACATTTGAAGAAAATATGTAGGAAAAGGAGCAAAAAGTGTGTTTTGGAGAAAATTCAAGATGGCGGAAAATCTATCATGGCGCAAATGGGCGTGGCCTATATGGGGAGATGCGTCATGACCCAAGGAATCCAGGGAAAAAATATTTTTAATTTTCCGACCTACGGTTCAAGAGTTACAGGCCAAAACGTAAAGTGGGGTGTTATAGCGCCACCATGAGGCCAAATGACACAACTATTTTTTATTTAATCCTTGAAATCATTATGAACCTCCTCTCCAAGTCTTGAAACTGTAGCCCCTGTGGTTTGCGAGAGACAAATAATTGAATGTGAGTTTTTGCGATTCCCATTCTAAGTCAATGGGGAAAATTAATTCACTAATAAATTAATATCAATTAAACTATAGAACCTTTCTCTTAGAAAAGTAATAGCCCACGATTCCCGAGTAAGCCGGTCAATTTGACATATGGCGCGAGTGTTTGGTGGCAAAACTGTGGGACTAGTGGCGTGCCGAAGTTTAGGAAGTTCAGGCTACATACACACAAACACACAGACAGACAGACAGACACACACACACACACACACACACACACAGACCCACACAGCCACGTATAGGGAGCCTGTGTTTCACACAGCTCCAAAAACTCAACCTGATCACACAGAAGGTGTTGAGGAACCGGCATCAATATCAAATATAGTATCTGTCATCAATTGCAATACGTCTGGTATATCCATTAACCAAATGAACCCTAACGCCACTATTGAACATTTTCCTCAGTGAACATTTGCAGAAAAAAGCAGATCTATTAGCTCACAACAAACTGCGTTGCAACATGTTGTGAGTGTGTACGGTAGATCGGCTATTTTCAGTGAAGAGATTTTGTGTAAAGGGAAAAAAGGAGGGGGCCATGTTTAGGTTTAAGAAGTGGTTAAGCTGCAGTTTAAATGTGGCAGACAGACTTAAAGGGCAGAATTGATATTTCACTGCAAAATATCAGCAAATCTTTATAGCAGTAAATATAAAATTCAGTTAAAATCTAAATTCAAATTCTAATATAATAGAGTCAAAATATCACATATACAGTTTTGTAGCCCTCTAATACAAAGACTATTAAAAGTTAATATTGTAGTGTGATACGGGGACGTTTGATAAGACTGTGTGTTCAAGGTGCTACTGATAAAACCTTGATCTAACACATACATTTTCCACTTGTGGAAAAGTTAAAGTCACAGCCATATCTATAGGCTTGACCTTGCTGTTTATATGAATGTGGCGTTGTATCTACCCGGAAAATAACATAGTGCTGAGAGAGCATTTTAGTAGATTTAGAAACAAGGACATTCAAACAAAGTTTGAGCAAAACAACTGGGATCACATACAGTACTCACAATACAAATGTATTTTATTTTTCCCGCTCTTCAGTAGGTTATCTATACAGTACTCACAATACAAATGTATTTTATTTTATTTTTCCCGCTCCCCAGCAATTTAATTTATCTGTGTATTTTTTAAATGTAAAAAAAAAAGAAAAACATGAATTTGTTTTCGAAATAGCCCCAAAGTTTTCAGGTGCTATATTATGGTAGTATTTATCACAACTACGGCAACGTTATTAATTGCCAACTTCCCTTCAGGTGTGGGAGCGTGTCGCTGTTACTACATGTCATCTTTTCGACATCCGACTCTAACCCTCGCCCTAACCCTAACCTCCGTGGAGTGAGTCGCTAACCCCCCGGGCGAAATGATGGTCGTTCGAAAGAGTGCGATTTTACCTCAGGTGTTCAACAAACCCACCCGATACAGTACAGTATGTCGCTTCAGCTGAAATGAAACATCCCTTCTCTCATCTCTTATCATAAACATGTTTGTTAAGTTCACTATCACAAAGAGGTGATATGAAGGCAATGTAATGTATGAATACTTCAAAGGCAAATAACATTATTCAGAGTCTGAAAGAAGGGTCAACCCATCTCAGCTTTTTTTTAATCCAACAATTTTGTGCCAACTCAGCTGAAATGATTTGTGAGTTGATAAGGGTCTGATATAAAATAGTATATAAGGCCTGTTCTATCCCAGACGAAGGTGTATCCATCCTGGAGTGCAGTGAGATACAGGGGAGAAACATGAAGTACCTTATTCTTCTAGTCTGTGCGGTGCTTGCCGAGGGCATCCACAGGTAAGGAACTGCTTTCTTTCTATAGGCTACCACAAATTCTATGACCTGTACATTTTGACATGCCATTGGAAACATATGGAGACCATATTATTTTTTTTACATATTTTGTCTGTTGTACCCTCTCTTCCCAGGGTTCCTCTGACTAAGCATAAGTCCATGCGTCAGGCCCTGAGAGAACAGGGCAAACAAATTCCCTACCAGGATCCCGCTCTGAAGTACTACCAGGGAAATGAGTTTGGCTCTGCCAACATGTACATCAACAACTATGCTGATGTAAGAACACCTTGACTATAAAGCTTAAACTATGTCACTTCACTATCTTTCATATACGGTAAATACTACCTACTGTAAACACATCTGTATTTCCTTTTGAGAAACTCACAGAACTTGCAAAGCCCAATTGGAATTTCTGTGCTTTATTGCAGTACATACAGTATAGCTATAATGGTAGAGGAATTAAAGGAAGGCCTAAAAGCAAGCTTCGGTGTGTCCCATGTTACAGATTCCACACATTATACTTGAAAAGTCATTGTGTTCAGTCAGTGTGATGGAAGTCAGTCCACATTGCTGTGGCCATATTAAAATAATTATGTTTCTGAAGATTCCCAAGAATACAAGGAAATTAAAATGATTAGATCTTGAAGACATTTTTCACCCCTGCATTTCAGGAACCCTGATAGACCTGTAAAGTCAGACACATATTACAGAGTACTATTATCCACGATGTCTTCTTCTGTCGAGTATCATCGTCCTTGATGATACTCGACATATTTCTTGTTACTTGCATGATGTGTTGTTTTCCTCCTATCTGGCTGTAACTCTAACACGTGTGCTTCCCTCCCACCAGACCACCTACTATGGACCCATCAGCATTGGGACCCCCCCTCAGTCCTTCCAGGTGCTGTTTGACACTGGATCTTCCAATCTGTGGGTGGACTCCGTACAGTGCAACACTCAGGCCTGCAGTGAGTACAAACCGTCTGTAGCCCACAAAGTATCATCTATCTATATAACGTTGAACTTAAAAACATTTTCACGTGTTTTCAGAAAGTTGGAAATTAGAGTTGAGATTACAGAAAGTCTGTTTTGTCATTGCATGAAGACAGAACATGCAGTACTTGCCTGGGATTAATATTTTTGTCTTCAGGGAGCATATTGGCTAACGTGCAGAGAGAAGTCCATGGAATTCAGATGTTGAAATGAATTACAAGAATATCAACAGGCTCTGTGGGCATAACAATTGGTTCATATGACTGGAGATACAGTACGACTGATTCGACTGCCAGTCTGTAGTAATCTGTAGTAGTCTGTTTGGTGGAGAGCTACCTTTATGATAATTCTGACTTGTGCTATTTTCAGACACTCACACAAAGTTCAACCCCCAGCAGTCCTCTACCTACTCTGCCAACGGCCAGACTTTCTACCTGCCCTATGGAGCTGGAAGCCTTTCTGGAGTTTTCGGATCTGACACCGTCAATGTGAGTTTAAGTAACCATGGATACCGTATCTGTCATAACAAAATAAACCCCACAGATGGAAAAAAAAAGGTGTCTCACAAATATAGACTGCTTACTGCCGCTGTAATCACACACCCTCGGCTTTAATTAAATATAATAAACTTAAATCTGTCATAACAGTAAATGACATCTATATCAGTACAACACTATTAGTGTAGCAGAGTAGCCCTGACTGGAGTCCGGAAGCCTAATAACTCCCGTGACCAGGGAGGTTTCCCCTTGGCTGAGCAGTGGCTGTTTAGCTTCCTCAAATTCAGTTACATTAGCGCTTCTGTACTTGACTGAATCCCCTCCATCCTGATGTTATTTACTCTGTGATGTACCCTACAGGTTGGTGGCATCACCATCACCAACCAAGAGATTGGTCTGAGCACTAACGAGCCCGGTCAGAACTTTGTTGTGGCCAAGTTTGATGGCATCATGGGCTTGGCCTACCCCTCCATCTCAGCTGGAGGAGAGACCCCCGTCATGGACAACATGATCAATCAAAACCTGCTGGATCAAAACATTTTCGCTTTCTACCTCTCCAGGTATCCAAGCAGCATGCGCTGTACACTGAAAATGAACAGTGCTCATATACAGCACATTTTACACCTAACATTATTAACAACAACAAAGATAGCCTACTCTTAACACATGCCGCTTGCAACTAAGCTGTGGGATGTTGTCTTGTCCAGGCAGGGAGAGCAGGGCAGTGAGCTGTCCTTTGGAGGAGTGGACAACAGCAAGTACCAGGGCCAGATCAACTGGACTCCTGTCACTTCTGAAACCTACTGGCAGATTGGTGTTGATGGGTTTGTACTGTTTTAAAGTTCCACTTTCCCATAAGATAAGATTCCATCAGAATGAACAGCAGGCAAACAATGTCTGCTTGAATGCTATAGTATAGTGAATGCTATCGTATAATCTAGATTAGATGTTAGTTGTATATATTTCCGTTCACATGTTCCGTTGAGTCTTCTCCACCACTGTGCATTCTAATGGCATTGTAATGTGTGTGGTGCCCGGCAGATTCGGGATTAATGGCCAGCAGACAGGCTGGTGCTCTGGGGGCTGTCAGGCCATCGTTGACACTGGAACCTCCCAGCTGACTGCCCCTCGGCAGGTGATTGGAAGCATCATGCAGTCCATTGGAGCCCAGCAGAGCCAGTACGGAATGGTAAGGACACACACACATACACACACACACACACACACACACACACACGCACGCACGCACGCACATATACACACACTAAAGTTGAGGGCACAAAGAATGACATTATACCACTATAAGGTCGGCACCATTACAAGGTTGTCACCTTGTAGGTAGGTAAAGGAAAAGAGTACTAGCCTCGCATAGCCAGACAATATCAATGCGTAAGGGCAATTCTTCGTTGCAGTGGTAGATTTGTCTGGCTATGCGAGGCTAAAATGGTACAGAAGCAAAATGTGCTTTCTAAACATGGTGAGGTTGATTACAATTTAACATTGCGTCAATGACCCAATATCATGCTCCTATTCCTGCTTTACTGTATGATGTCATATTCTTGTTTTCCAGTACATGGTGAACTGCAACGACATCTACAACCTGCCAACTCTCAACTTCGTCATCAGCGGGACCTCCTTCCCTCTGCCTCCCTCTGCTTACATCCAGCAGGTAAGTTTTTCTTTTCTTGAATGTACATTACTATAAGTTTTCCCGGCTTCGCCAGGCTCATCCTAGGCTGCTGGTGCGAGCAGCCGATCCAAGGCATTCAAGACGTGAAAGTATTTAGAGGCGCAATCGCTCGCTCGATACAAACATGCACGGCCGTCATAACTCATTTGGTTCCATGTATTTGCAGGGACGTACACGTGACGTTTGTGGTAGTTAAAGCCTTGCTTCTTTTTGTTTTGTCTGCATACGAGTCCCATAGCTACCCCACTGTGGGTCGCGAGATCCGCGAGCGACACAAAGACGACGCAGGCAGCAGAGTTGCAAAAAAACACACACAGACACATGCTGTAGCATGTCACCATGGCGACGGCTCCTAGCCAATGAACAGCGGTCCCATAGGCTGGGAGGCTATAATTGGCATATAATGTGTCAAATGGTTGAGCTTGTGTCTGTTTGCATGAGCGTGTGCAAGCCAGCACAGTCACAAAAGCATGTTTTGATGAAACTCGCATCTTATCCTGTCTCCATCTGTAGCACTACCAGAATGGATACCAGTTCTGTTCAGTGGCCATCAGCCCCACATATCTGCCCTCTCAAAACGGACAACCACTGTGGATCCTTGGTGATGTGTTCCTCAGGGAGTACTACTCCGTCTACGACCGCACCAACAACCGCCTTGGCTTCGCCACAGCTGCTTAAACATCACTGCTGTGACCTGACCGTACCCCCAAAACCTGATAACCGGATAATGATTAGTACTGTGTTTATGTCTAACCAGTATCACAGATATAGTTTGATGATACCTAAGCTAATGTATGAACTTCTTACCATTCAAGATCTGGCTATTGCTGAAACTTTCCTTTGGAGAGGCTTTGTAGGTATTTTACTAGAAGACCAACTTGCCGTTCAATTGATCTGTACTGTGTTGATATTGAGTCTGAACCATACCGGTATATAGACAATGATCAATTTATAATTTGGTATGTTTGTCGATTTGTTTAGCAGAGAATTTGTTTTTAGTTGAATGAAAGCACACATTTATTGATAATAAATAAACCAATTATAAATCCCAGTACTGTTCTCCTTATAATTGCTTTTAAATAATCAGGTTGGACGATATGTTAGCTTAGCTTAGAGTTTCACGCCCATGATCAGACCTGTATTCTAGGCCATCTACAGTGTAGTGCAAATATTTAAAATAGTTGATGGTGTATGATATACAGAATGTCTATTAAATTATAAATAAAAATTGTAAAACATTGAAAGTTTTAATATTCTAATATGTTTTATCATAGCCATGGGCTAAAGGCCATGAGGAACTTCTCATTATTGTGCATTATGCGTGCGCGTGTGTGTGTGTGTGTGTGTGTGTGTGTGTGTGTGTGTGTGTGTGTGTGTGTGTGTGTGTGTGTGTGTGCGTGCGTGCGTGCGTGCGTGCGTGCGTGCGTGCGTGCGTGCGTGCACAGTTAACGTTAATCAATGCAGTGTGAAAGCATTTTTCTGACTAGAGTGAAAGCAATTATCAGTAAAGCGAGTATCAATGTGACAGTGACTCCATGGCCGAGGGCGCTTTTTAGCACAGTGGGGCAGAGGTAGGAGCATCCCTCATAACCCAATAAACACTGCAGACGTGAAAACAGTCCAACGAGAGCCACAATGCAGCTAAAGGATGTAGTAGACTGACTGCGTTTAACTCTGTTCTGTCAAAAGGGTCTTTCATTTGTCCCTACTACTGTTGATAGATAATTTGACGCAATAATTGACTTGTTCAAGGTGGACTCTAAAATGCACAGTATAATCCCACAGAGAATCCATGTATTGATAAAATATCTAAATGGTTCTAGAAACGTTTGTCTTTTTGAAGGTGACGTGCTCACAAGACTTCAATGAAAAAGATCCCAACGTGAGGTTTACTGTAGAGCATGGGTGTTCAACAGGGGGTCAGCGTTACTACAGGGGGTCCTCCACATCTTCCAATCCAATTTTTATATTAACAACTTGAACCCTAGTGTCCATATTCTGAGAATTGTAGCGGAAAATAGCCGATCTACAAGCTTACAACGCCTTAAAGAGGTTTGGTGTAGAGGGGAAAAAGAGCTGACTAAGTACAGAGTAAAAGGTCAAGTTTATTAACTTTTTCGCCGCCGTTGACAGTCCTCACCGTCATTGAAAGGGTTAATACCATGGCGCCGTTGACGGTGAGGACTGTGAATCTTACTGTATATACAGTAAAGATATTATTACTTACTTAATGTCGCTCCGGTCCCGCTCGCATCGGTAATGTCGGCGATTTGTTTACAACGCACGTTGGGCGTGCACGCGAAGTGAAGCTCCTCAATGTTAAGTCAATGGAGAGGCCCATAAAGAAACTTCATTTAAACAAAATAGCCATTTTGAGACATTTTGCAGCAGATCTAAATGTAAACAAGGCACAAGGCAGGGCGCAGCCATCTTGCCTCTTCTTGTCCCACACTGTCATGTGACTAGATGACGTAATCGTTGCCGTCAAGTGATAATCCAAAAAAACAAAAACAACCCCCTTCCGGCCCTTCAAAATAATAGCGGCGGCCGACGGAGGAAACGACGTGGCGCCGAGGCACCAAGCAACCTTCAGATTAAGAGGCAGTAGATGTGTTAAGTAATTAAGGCTCAAGTGGTTAAATATCTGAAAACACAAATTGACATGAATCCAAAATACGATACATAAGATGATTGTGCTGTCAAACAATGAAACTATATGGAATCTATGAAAAGGTTGTCCCTGCCTCATCTCTCTCTCAACTAAGGGGTCCTTGGCCTGAAAACGTTGAAGACCCCTGGACTAAATACAGAAAAGATACAGATCAAAACACCCTACTGCTGTGCTGGCCAATAGATATCATCCCACACCCCTGAAACTCAAGTCAACCAAGGAGTCAGTTCTTCAGATACGAATAATTTGTCATACCACTGACGATTTAATTGACATCACTAGACATGAAGCAAAGGTTCTTGCATCCAGGTGATTGTGTTTAGGAAGCTTATCAAATAAATGGCTTTGCAGAAACCAAGAAATGAAAAAAAGCAAATGTGCCAGTGAAAAATAATTACTCAATCTATTCATGTTCAGGACAACCTACACTCCAACTGTCATAAATTGGGCTCTATTATTCAGACTCAGCTATCAGCAGATTTGTGTTTATGTGGGTAAAACATCACGCCAGTTGAAATGAAGAATAAGTGAACACAAAATTGAAATTATAGAAATTACCCAAAAGGAGCATATATATTCACATATAATATTCTCATATTTCAAGATTTACTCTGACAGAGAGAGAGGGAGGGAGAGAGAGAGAGAGAGAGAGAGAGAGAGAGAGAGAGAGAGAGAGAGAGAGATGAAATTCTTGATAGAAGACAGAACATAAAAAATATATATACAGTATATACGGTATATAAAATAAATGAAAACATAATGGAAAGATCACAGCCCCTCACACATTAGAAGGACGTTTATTTCAGTTGAAAGTGAAACCATTTTAATTTATTTAAGAAATAGTCCCAAAGTTTTCAGGTGCTTAAAACTGCTATTTATCACAATTATGGCAGCGTTAATAAATGCCAACTTCCCTTCAGGTGTTAAATGTACCCTTTGTATTAAAGATTCAACAAACGTACCAGGTACAGTATGTCCCTTCAGCTGAAATGAAACACCCCTTCACTCATGTTATCATAAAGATGCATAAAGTGCTTTGTGAAGTGTTGTGCGGGTGTTTGTTAAGTTCACTATCACAAAGAGGTGATATGAAGGCAATGTACTGTATGAATACTTCAAAGGCAAATAACATTATTCAGAGTCTGAAAGAAGGGTCACCCCATCTCAACTGATATGATTTTAGAGTTGATAAGGAAGGGTCTGATATAAAATAGTATATAAGGCCTGTTCTATCCCGGACTAAGGTGTATTCATCCCGGAGTGCAGTGAGATACAAGGGAGAAACATGAAGTACCTTATTCTTCTAGTCTGTGCGGTGCTTGCTGAGGGCATCCACAGGTAAGGAACTAACTGCTTTCTTTCTACACCACACATTCTATGACCTGTACCTTTTGACATGCCATTGGAACATTGGGACCAAACATATTTTGTTTGTCTGTTGTACCCTCTCTTCCCAGGGTTCCTCTGACTAAGCATAAGTCCATGCGTCAGGCCCTGATGGAACAGGGCAAACAAATTCCCTACCAGGACCCCGCTCTGAAGTACTACCAGGGAAATGAGTTTGCTGGCTCCGCCAACATGTACATCAACAACTATGCTGATGTAAGAACACCTTGACTAAAGGTGTCACTTCACTGTCTTTCATATAAATACTACCTACTGCAATCACATCTCTCTTTCCTTTTGAGAAACTCACAGAACTTTCAACGCCCAATTGGAATTTCTGTGCTTTATTGCAGTACATATGGTACAGTATAATGGAAGAGGAATTAAAGGAAGGCCTTAAAGCAGGTTTCAGTGTGTCCCACTTACAAATTCTACACATTATACTAAGATTTTAAAATTGTCATTGTGTTCAGTCAGTGTGATGGCTGTCAGTCCAAATTGCTGTGGCCATATTAAAAAATGACACGTTTCTAAATGTTTGGCAAGATTCCCAAGAATATAAGACAATTCAAATTATGCTTGATCTATATACTATACTGTATACCTTCCGACATTTTTCACACCTGCATATCAGGAACCCTGATAGACAAAGGTGACTGTGTCTGACACATACTACAGAGTATTATTATCCAACCAAGTGTACAAGAGTTTTCCTTCTATCTGGCTGTATAACTCTAACACGTGTGCTCCCACCAGACCACCTACTATGGACCCATCAGCATTGGGACCCCCCCTCAGTCCTTCCAGGTGCTGTTTGACACTGGATCTTCCAACCTGTGGGTGGACTCCGTACAGTGCAACACTCAGGCCTGCAGTGAGTACAAACCGTCTGTAGTGGAAATGCTGAAACCAATAAACATCAGCCCACAAACTATCATCTATCTACTGTATATAACTTTGAACTTAAAAACATGAGGAAAAACTGAGGTTACAGAATGTCTGTTTTGTCAGTGCATATAAAGACTACATGCTGTACAGAACATGCTGTACATTGGATTCATATTTTTGATTATTGGTCTTTGGGGAGCATATTGGCTAACGTGCAGAGAGAGGGTCATGGAAATCGGATGTTGAAATGAATTACAAGACTATCAACAGGCTCTGTGGGCATAAGGATTGGTTCATCAACTGCCAGTCTGTAGTCATCTGTAGTAGTCTGTTTGTTGGAGATTGTTATGATAATTCTGACTTGTGCTATTTACAGACACTCACACAAAGTTCAACCCCCAGCAGTCCTCTACCTACTCTGCCATCGGCCAGACTTTCTACCTGCCCTATGGAGCTGGAAGCCTCTCTGGAGTTTTCGGATATGACACCGTCAATGTGAGTTTAAGTAACCATGGATATCTGTCTGTCATAAAAAAATAAACCCCACAGATGATAAAAAAAGGTGTCTGTTCCAGAGATTCACAAATATGCTATAGATTGCTTACTGCCGCTGTAATCATACACCCTGGGCTTTACTTCAAAGGTTTGCTTCATGTTTAAATTATCTGAATTCTGAACATTTCCCTAGTATTAATATATTCATGACAGTAAATAACAACAATATCAATATCACAATATCACTATTAGTGTAGCACAGTGGTTCTAAACCTTTTCAGGCTGCGACCCCCAAAATAATTATATTTGAACTGGGGACCCAGTGAGCATGTAGATCGTCTATTTTCACAATTTTTAACATTTGACAATTTGGCCAATGTTTAATTTGTCATTTTAGAGGTATTAAAAGTCCTTAATATTGTCCCTTTAGAAATGTGTAGATACCCTCTATACCAGGGTTCCCCAATAGGCGGCCTGCGGGCCATTTGCGGCCCGCGTTTTCTTTCTTTTTTTCCAACAAAATATTTTGGGGGAGTAGTGAAAGTTACAGGTATGTTGAGTGCAATATGAAACATAAGCCTACCATAATCACAGTAATCCTTAATCATTTTCAATCACATTCAATGGCCTTTTGAGAGAAATGAGACAGACACAGAGCACTGCAGAGGGAAGGTGTGTGTGTCTGTGTCCAGCTAGCCTTCCATAACACAGGCTGATTTTGGTCTAGAGGGGAAAACAGCCGGTGGATCCTATTGGTTCACGATCTGTGCCATGGCCCGCCTCCCACTTCCTATGCCAGAAATTGCAGCAGGTTACCCCAGGCTTTTATTTTTCTTCCAATCGACAAAATAAAAGCCTGGGTTTCCAAGGCTAGTGTCCAGCTGATGCCAGTAAGTAGTAGTTGGCTTGGTACCCTAGACATAATTCGGCCCTTGGGGAAACCTAATTGGTGAACCCTGCTCTATACACTTACATTTTATGTTGGTTTGTTTACTGTTGAGTGAGAAAAACACGTTGCACAATAAGTTAATCATCTGTGGACCCCCCAAAATAATGTGGGGACCCCCCTGAGGGTGCCGAACCACAGGTTAAGAACCACTGGTATAGAAGAGTAGCCATGACCGGAAGCCTAATAACTCCCGTGACCAGGGAGGTTTCCCCTTGGCTGAGCAGTGGCTGTTGGTGTTGTTTACTCTGTGATGTACCCTACAGGTTGGTGGCATCACCATCACCAACCAAGAGATTGGTCTGAGCACTAACGAGCCCGGTCAGAACTTTGTTGTGGCCAAGTTTGATGGCATCATGGGCCTTGCCTACCCCTCCATCTCAGCTGGAGGAGAGACCCCAGTCTTTGACAACATGATCAATCAAAACCTGCTGAATTACAACATTTTCGCTTTCTACCTCTCCAGGTAACCAAGCAGCATGCACTGTACACTGAAAATGAACAGTGCTCATACTGTATACAGCAGTAACAGCATATTTTACACCTAACATTATTAACAACGACACAGCTACTCTTAACACATGACGCTTGCAGCTAAGCTATGGGATGTTGTCTTGTCCAGGGAAGGACAGCAGGGCAGTGAGCTGTCCTTTGGAGGAGTGGACACCAGCAAGTACCAGGGCCAGATCTACTGGACTCCTGTCACTTCTGAAACCTACTGGCAGATTGGTGTTGATGGGTTTGTACTGTTTTAAAGTTCCAATCGTCCCATAAGATTCCATCAGAATGAACAGGCAAACATCTTACAAGTCTGCTTGAATGCTATCGTATAGTGTTGTGTTCTCCAGAATCTATGTTAGACGTTACTTGTATTTCCGTTCACATGTTCCTTTGGGTCTTCTCCACCACTGTGCATTCTAATGGCATTGTAATGTGTGTGGTGCCCGGCAGATTCGGGATTAATGGCCAGCAGACAGGCTGGTGCTCTGGGGGCTGTCAGGCCATCGTTGACACTGGAACCTCCCAGCTGACTGCCCCTCGGCAGGTGATTGGAAGCATCATGCAGTCCATTGGAGCCCAGCAGAGCCAGTACGGAATGGTAAGGACACCAAACACACAAACGCACAAAGAATGACATTACACTGCTGTATTGCTTGTAATGGTAGGTAAAGTCAAACAGAGTACAGAGCACATTTGCATTCTAAACATGATGAGGTTGGTTATGATTTTGCTAACATGTGTCAATGCCCAATATCATGCTCCTATCACTGTCCTTAAGTGATCATCTTTTTTCCAGTATGTGGTGAACTGCAACCAGATGTACAACCTGCCAACTCTCAACTTCGTCATCAGCGGGGTCTCCTTCCCTCTGCCTCCCTCTGCTTACATCCAGCAGGTAAGTTCATATTTTTTTTTCCTGAATGTACATTATATTAGTGTGTTGTGCACATTCAACTGCATGCATAAATGTTTTAGCACGTGTCTCTGTTTGCATGAGCCAACACACATGCACCCGGCAGTGTTTCACGATATATGCGTGCGCAATGTTTTGATGAGACTCACATCTTATCCTGTCTCAATCTGTAGCACTACCAGAATGGATACCAGTTCTGTTCAGTGGCCATCAGCCCCACATATCTGCCCTCTCAAAACGGACAACCACTGTGGATCCTTGGTGATGTGTTCCTCAGGGAGTACTACTCCGTCTACGACCGCACCAACAACCGCCTTGGCTTCGCCACAGCTGCTTAAACATCACTGCTGTGACCTGACCGTACCTCCAAAACCTGATAACCGGATAATGATTACTGTGTTTATGTCTAACCAATATCACAGGTATAGTTTGATGATACCAAAGTATCATCAAACTACACCTACCTTCTACCTAATGTATGAACTTCTTGCTACAGTGGTTCACAGAAAATTGAGTCGCCTCAGGTATCTGTAGGTACCTCTGGACACCCACCGGTCTCTCTGGAGATGGGAGTGTCTAAAAATAGGAGGCCGTCCTTTCAGCTTATCTTCTGCAATACAGTCAAGTGACACTAGATGGCATAGCAGAGCAATTAGTTTAACTATTTTGCTGGGGATTGAAATGAATTGAAATGAACCACAGAAGAGACTACTGTAGATACTAGAGAGTAATTATACTTTAAATGGTGTAAAAATACATTTTGGCATAGGACTTTTTCATTAAATGTTAATTAAATGTCTCATTTGTATTTGTAAGGGTCCATTTAAAACTGGCTATGGGACTAAAACGGATAATTATAAAGTTAACAGTTCACATGACAATGAGCTTATTACCAGCACTTAATAACAGTTCCACTGTTTCAGAGAGAGCATGTTTCATTATGGAAAAGCTCTGCTGTTCGCTTGTCTGTCTTTGTTTCCTTGTTGGTTTGAAAACATGTGTCTACCCATGTTTTTCTTAGATTAGCCAACTAATTCTACTATTTCTTTGCATTTGATGTAATTGGTGTTGGTGTAATGATGTATTACCTAAGTTCTAAGAATTACTTGAGTTCAATGTTGAGGTATTTGTATTTTACTTTAGTATTTACAAATTCAATTTGGTGGTCATTACTTCACAGTGTCTATATATCATTGATTACTGCACCTCTCAGTTCTCAATTATAAACATTTATAATCATGTAGTCCAGGGGGCGCCTGAGGGATTGAGCATACAGTTATGAGAGCACTGGCCAAACTGCATTCCTGGCACTCAGCCGATATCACACGTCGGCTTTGTCCCTTTCAATGTGAGCAGGGCGTCACCCAGCTTCAAAGCCCGCCTCCACATCCTGGCTGTCTGCAAAGGCTGTATGTCTACTCGCGATGTAGCTCTACTGTAGCCTATACAGTATTCTACCCCCACCTCCAAAATAATAAAAAAAAATCTCAACTGAACTGTGTCATGTTCCCAGCCTACATAGGCCTATACTGTGTATTTACCCTTCAACTATAAAATATATATTGTTTTTAATGAGACATGCTTTGTAATTAGGCTATGCTCCCAAATCCATATTATTATCGTCTGTTCGCATATTTCAATGAGTCCCGCAAAAGGAGGTTTTTAGCGAGGTGAAGTGAAACACCAACAAAAGTCACCTGGAAGATGAAGGTCGGAACATTTATAGCCTATGGAGCATATTTCTGGACATTATCTACGGGGATGGGCTATTTCTCTATCAAAATAACAACTTTTCTAGTGTTATTTCTTATCCTGGTAAACATCATGGGTCTGTCTGACAGACAGCGTTCCTTGTTCGGCCATGTCAGATATATGCGCTTTCTCTAATTATCCAACAGAAGAGAGAGAGAGAGAGAGAAATGGTCAAGCCTATAGACATTTTTAAAAGGCTTTCATATACTCCTGACATTTTTCAAATGAGGTTTGGGCTAATAGATCACTATGTGTTCAGTTTAGGCTATTTTCTGGGTTTCAATTAGGCCTACAACAACACAAATAATAGCTAATAATAATACATTTTCGGTTAGTCTGACAGACTGCACTGTTATGCAGCAGGGGAGGGGGTGCTATGACATCCAGCAGCCAGCGGCCAGCGGTGGACAGTAACTGAGTAAATGTACTTGAGTACTTTTACTTTTATTTGTACTTCAAGTAGCTTAAAAGCATGTACCGGTATGTCCTCTTGAATACGTTTATTTAAAAGCAAGTACTGTTTTACTCTTTTTAAGAAGTCCTCCACTCCATCAGTGTTTCAACTGTAAACCTTTGCTTTGTCCCAAACAGCGTCAAAGCCCTCCCCCACATTCCTGGCTGTCTGTGATGCAGCTATGCTGCTCCCCCTCCAACCGTCCTACTGTATATGTTCCATGTTCTCCCTTATAGACTGTTTTTATTTAATTTTTTGACACTTGCTTTGGCAATGTAAACGTATGTTTTCTCACAAAATGTCATGATTACCGAAAAGTATTGTCACATCTTCTTCTGAGACGTTGACATTTACCAGAAGAGGAGGAATGGAGAAGGATTTCTACAGGCATTAGGCCTACATTTATGACCATGATGGCATTACATTATTATTATTAAACCACAATCAAATGGTTGTCCAGGTGTCTGGGACAACTAATAAATATTTATGAACAACTTTATGAGGCTATTGGAAAAATGTTGCCTACTGCCTTGTTTCCAAATAAAGAACAATTTCAATTGAACATGTGAACAAAAGTTGTGTCTTTTTCGTTTCCTTATATTTAGCTTATTATTATTATGTCACGTTTGTGTTGTTTTGGGACAGTGTGTGAACCAATTATTTTGTAATTGTTTGTGTCACAACGTTCTGTCATTTGATGACTTCTCCGCCTCTCGCTCTCTCGCTCTCTCTCTCTCTCTCTCTCTCTCTCTCTCTCTCTCTCTCTCTCTCTCTCTCTCCCAGCCCTAGAATATATATATACATACAGTATATAGTATCAAAATCAGCTTAACCACTTTAATCTAGCTTGTAGATCTTTTTCAAAAAGAAATCTAACAATGTTTAAATATTTTTGTTCATTCTAACAAATCTTGTATTTATCAGCACAAGATATTTTCAGATGTTAGTCCACTGCCAAATACATATTAATTTGAGCGTTCCTGATATGAACAGGTTTGAGAACCACTGTTCCATGGTGTATTCTTAGCATGTAAAACCGAGTTAGCGTCACCCGTGAAAAGAAATACCATACCTTGCTTATTATACTGTATAGCTTTTTACTTGCCTTTAATTGGCTTGAACTAAAACATAGATAAGGGGGGGGGGGGGTTCTCAAATAATAATTTGATTATCAGGGGGGACCATTACTTTTTTATTTTGGCTGGAGGGGGGTCATGCTACTTTAATTTGTTGAATTTTGTATTAAAAAATGTTTTCTTTTGTTATTTTTCATACGTGTTTACTCCCATATATTTATCAAGTTCCCCCTGATTAACTTGGTATATTCCGCTTCTGTAAATCTCCCCACAAGAAACGCGCACTATAGGCTAAAATACCCTATAGCCTATAACGTTCTCTACAATAAGTAATTGTAGATGATAGTTATATCTATCAAATATGGTTTTATATACCAAATCAATGTCGCACTGTAGATCAGCCAACGTTTTTTTTCATAATTAGGACGGTGCTTGCTACAATGTCTTTTATAAAGACAGTTGGAAAATGGTAGAATGACACTGTTCTTAACAAATCACCAATATTGTATGAGGAAAAAAAGGCTGCTGCCGTCTGCATTATATAAGCTTGTTTAGAATGTCGGTCTTCGGGCCGAGCCGGTCTCCAATTGTCAATTATGTATCGGGTTTGGGCTCTGTCCGGGCTGAAATTCTGTCGGGCTGGGTTGGGCCGGGCTCACTTTTTTAGGCCCGATTTAAGCTCTACGGGAAGAGGTGACGTTTTATTTGTTTTAATGGCTTCATAATTGACCGAGCCATGATGAACTTAAACCAGAAGAACAAAACGTAATCCTCGCTCGCTCGCTTTCTCTCTCCATCTCTCTGTCGCTCTGTTCCAAATCATGTCCAAATGGAATACCACGGCCCCATAATGAGGAAATGTATTTGGCGTGGGAGAGTGTCGTCAGGGTCCCTGCACTGTTATTATTATTATTATAGGAAAGGTCTCGTTTTGGTTAAGTTGTGTCTTTTTCGTTTCCTTATATTTAGCTTATTATTATTATGTCACGTTTGTGTTATTTTTGGGACAGTGTGTGAACCAATTATTTTGTAATTGTTTGTGAGTAATGACGATTGGCTGGTGACTCTTGAGGTAACTTCTTTATATACAAACCAGGAACTTTCAAATGTAAATGTCACAATAGTCTACTTGTTATCCTGCTGTTCTTATTTCAATATTAATTATTAGTGAAAGTTAGATGAAGTTAGAACTCAACTGCTCTGCTGCTGAGTGAGCAAGCCGATCGAGGCGCGATCGTCTATGGGCGGGATCAGCAAGGCCGTCAGTGATGAAAAAAAGTACTCACATGTTTTCCTTAAGTAAAAGTAGAAATACTCTTTTAGAAATCCCATGTTCAAAATATAAGCCTTAATTGGCTTGAGTAATGACGTTTTGGTATCAAAATGTAGGCTGTATAAAGAAAACGGAGCCTATAGTCTAGTCATTTCACAAATGTAGCCTACCATTTGTAGATTATACAAATATTTGAGCAGATTAAGCAATATTGTGAGCTTGTATTTTCAAATGGCCTAAATGTAGGGCTGAAGTGGTTGTATGCCTTTATAGCCTAATAATCGAAATTTGCAAAGTATCTAACTGTTGCCTACTGCCTTGTTTCCAAATAAAGAACAATTTCAATTGAACATGTGAACAAAAGTTGTGTCTTTTTCGTTTCCTTATATTTAGCTTATTATTATTATGTCACGTTTATGTTGTTTTGGGACAGTGTGTGAACCAATTATTTTGTAATTGTTTGTGTCACAACGTTCTGTCATTTGATGACTTCTCCGCCTCTCTCTCTCTCTCTCTCTCTCTCTCTCTCTCTCTCTCTCTCTCTCTCTCTCTCTCTCTCTCTCTCTCTCCCAGCCCTAGAATATATATATACATACAGTATATAGTATCAAAATCAGCTTACAGTTTTTTTTCGATTGCTAAAACACATTTTTTTTAAATTTGGCACAATTTTCACAACCTTTACTTCTGTCCCCAATCGCTTGACTCAATTTGTTACTACTTTAGATTTCCTTATCATATTAGACTCTGACTTTCCTTCTTTACACTCTGATGTAAATTTCACATCACCTTGTTGTCAAAACACAAGACACACTTTTCAGGTTTGCACACACTTCTCACATAAAATCTCATAGCATCAATCCACAACACACAAATATTCAAATCTCTAAACTTTCGGGTCAGGCGAGCAATTCAGAGCCAGGTCCCACTGCTTCAGGCCATGGAGGAGGCTTATGGAGATGTGGGCTTTGAGGCCTGTCAGGGCTTCATGCGGCACTCTAGGCCAGGGGTTTTCAAAGTGGGTGATGGGGCACCCTGGGGTGCCACGACGGCAGTCCAGGGGTGCCGCGAGATCATTTGATAATATTTTGAATTTATTTGGACACTTGAAAAAATATTATTTATTATATAAAGTACAAAGTTATTTTCAGTCAGTTCTAACCAAAATGGCTATTATGTAATGGCTCAACGTTTTCCTCGCAACATAATCACTAAAATATCGTCACTGTCGGGCAGAAAACTTGTATCTCCAAGTTAACAGCCGATCTACAAGCACACAACGCGTTGTGGGCTTGTTTGGAGTGTTTGGGGGTAAACGTTTAGACCTACAGTCAATAAAATGTTTTGTCTGCATATTTGTGTGCTGTTTTATGTTTGTCTATGAGAGAAGTGGGCATACACTGGGTCATTTTACAAAAAGGGAATTGGTTCATTTACCAGAGTAATTGACATTCATTCAGTGTGTTCCATTTCGACAATTGTGTTTTCAATTTTGCTCTTCAGTGTTCTGTTCATGCTTGGTAGTGTTCAGCCAAAAGCTAGTTGTGTTTATTCAATGAATGCATGTGTGTGTCATGTGAAAATATGGCTGTGTTTACCAAATGAAAACACGAGTTCCATTTTGTGAACATGTTAAGAGATTTGATGGCAAAGAGTTGATTTGCAAAGGGATCTTCAACGTTTTCAGATCAAGGACCCCTTAGTTGAGAGAGAGATGAAGCAGGGACCCCCACAACCCTTTGTACCTCAACCTCTGTGCTTACTGCTTAGTATGCTCTTTTTTCCCCTCCACACCTAAAGTATTTGTCGAAAATAGCCAATCTGCAAGCTCACAACACTTTGCAGTGTGAGGTGTTGTGAGCTTGTAGATCTGCTATTTTTGAAAAATTGTGAAAATGAGTGCAAGTCTTTGAATATCTTTGACCCGATCTTTGACCCGACTTCTAAATCCTTCCTCTAAAATCGAAATCATGCTGTTCTCAAACCTTTTCATGTGAAGGACCCCCAAAATTACAGGTATTTGGCCACGGACCCCCCATCTCAAAATATGTTATTCCAGGGACCCCCCAGAAGCAAATATTTGAGTTACAAATGTTCGCTTTTAAGTAGATATATTCAAAGACTTGCAAAAAAAAACATGATTTAAAAAAAATAGCAGATCTACATGTGCTTGTATATTTGCTATTTTTCAATAGTTAAAGCAGTCAATAATCCTAGGCCTAAATGGGTTAAACAAATAATTACAATTTGAGTGCAAAAATAACTTGAAAAGAAACTATTTACAAGCTCACAATGCAGGTAGAGATAACAAGTAACCAACAAGTAATAGACTCGAATAGTCGACTCATATTGAAGAATCGCCACCCCGTGGCTGAACAGCCACACTACACGTTGAAATAAAATATCACATTTCTAGGGGGCGCGGCTAAGAATTTGGAGGCGTGTTTGACAGAGGTACCTCTAGGCACCTCTTGACACCTCTAGGTGTCATTTTAGACTTGGCGACGCTAAATGTTGTAACCCACTGTATTCACGATCTGGCAATTGCTGAAACTTTCCTATAATTTTTTATTTTACAAGAAGACCAACTTCCACTTCAAACGATCTGTACTGTGTTGATAATGAGTCTGTACCATCTGTATAGGCAATGATCAATGTTCAGTTTGACATTTTCTTCACTCCCATCATACCTATATTCTAGGTGTAGTGCAAATCTTTAAAATAGTTGATGGTGTATGATATATAGAATGTCTATTAAATTATAAATAAAAATTGTAGAGCAGACATTTAAAGTTCTAATATTCTTTTTTTATCATAGCCAAAGGAAACTTCTCATAATTGTGCAGTGTGTGTGTGTGTGTGTGTGTGTGTGTGTGTGTGTGTGTGTGTGTGTGTGTGTGTGTGTGTGTGTGTGTGTAATCAATGCAGGGTGAAATCATTTTCGGCGCCTTTTAGCTAGTGGGGCAGAGGTACAGTCTAGCCATCCCTCAAAACCGAACTCTAGATTAGAAGCGAAACGCCAAACGGTACGATATTTTGCTTTTGCATATCGATATAGTGGATCATTGCAAATTACTATATTGTTACACCCCTAGTCAGTACAGAGAGAGAGAGAAAGAGAGAGAGAGAGAGAGAGAGATGTCCCCAAAAACTGCTTTTTGAGAGATGTACACAATAGCAAAATGTATCAGGCCAGCAGAATGCATCACATGACTGCTCGCATTCAACGAAATCACTTTAGATTCATAATAGGCTTCCTCTGCGAGTCGGTCCATCTAACCATAATGCTCAGCCCGTTGCCAATCATTTTATCATCCTGTCCATTCATTGGACATTGGATTCATTGGACATTCCCCCTCTCACTGTACTGCTGTTCTCATTCTGGTGCTGCTGTATTTCCAGATTCCATTTTGTTTATCTACTCATCTGCTAAGTGCTGAAGCTCAAGCTCTCTCCCAGCCCTGCAATGCGTGTCACACCAGAATATGTCCCCATTTCCCCCTCACTGCAAAACAGCAGAATGTGTGTCAGGGACGAGTTGCAGACTTTGGGTAATGTCCACCCAATGGGACTCTTTTTCTGCCTAAAACTCAGACTGACCCCATGTCCAATAAAAGGACCACTCCCTCCACTTATCTACGCAATTTGTTTCTCTCTTTCCAAAGGAGGTGCACACGTGATGCTACTGTTGTTCCCTGTGCTAATCCATTCCTTCAGTAAGCTTGAGAGTGGTAAGACATACTGTATATTGCCCACTTTTTACAGATCTTTGTCTTTTTACTCCTCTGCTGTTTTTAAATGTACTCTATAAATAATAATAATAATAATAATTGCGACCGTAGGTCAAAGTTTACTATGAAAACCGGCACATCTTGTCCGCGTATCTCTGTCTGTATGTAGGTCACGCCTGACACTGTGGTTCCCCTGACACATCACTGTGATATCACAGGTGATATCACAGGTGACATCACCTATGTAAAATCCCATAAATGGGTATTCCCCAGAATCCCTTTTATGCCCATATACTGGTATGAAGATACCTGATGTCATCGATATACATCACGGGCCAGATGGCCAAGACATGGCCCATAGTCTATGTGGCTGGTTCAGATAGGGATCTCCATGTATGGGCATAAAAGGGATCGTATGTTATGATGTCATGGGAACCACTCTAACAGAATCCATTTTATGCCCATATATGAAGATCCCTGATGTCATCAATATTAAGCCCATATCTAACAGGACTTCACATGAGAATGCCCATATATGGAGGAAGACAGCCCATATCTGTGTGGCTGGTTCAGACAGGGATATCCATGTATGGGCATAAAAGGGATGTACCATATACAGTACACGGATCTCCATAGGTACCAGGGGTCTCCATATATGGGTAACTGGTCCGATACAGTATCAATGGCCAGACCTACCATGTTGCCCTGAGGCGTCTTACTAGTAATCATAATAATAATAATAATACATGAAGACTCTGTGAGCCCCATCAATCATAATATTTAAATAATATAAAAACATAACGAAAAAACATCACATGGATTATCATCAGTGATGTAATCTGAACTCATCAGGGTTTCGGGTCACGCAACATCATACCCCTCGTCCAAGTGACCCAGTCGCGGTTGATCAAGTCCCGACTTATGTCCCAGTAGCTGCCCACGGTCAGTCCTATTAGGGAAAAACAGGGCCATACAATCCACCGCTCCAGAACTACTCTGCCGAGACTGGGAGGGGCAAACTGGCGCGTGAAAGGACTAGGCTCTGTGGATTGACTCCTGTCCGGGCTCATTAGTGATTAAAGGACAACTTTAGTTTTTTACAACAAGAGTTCATATTTTAGATTGTAATTAAAGAATATAAAAGATGAGTGTTCAAATTATTTCATTTACTTCTTTCTATTGTTTTAGAGATTCAAATTTTAGTGGTTGGGGGCATGCGTACAAGTGGCTAAATAGGTAATTTCACTCAGAATAAGCCCATTCCCAAGATACAAAGCAACCTTTCATGGTTGGATGTGACTTATGGGGGCTAGAAGTGTTACTGTAAATAGCAATAAAGAAACTGCTGGCTTATTGTGTCTAAAAATACATATTTAGCCAATTGTACGCATGCCCCATGCGTACGCATGCCCCACATTTTAGTACGGTAAACACGATAAACAATAGAACGAAGCAAATGGAAACATTTTAACACTCAGTTTTTCTTTTCTCTAATTACAATCTAAAATATGAACCCTTGTTGTAAAAAAAGGGTTAAAAAAAAAGTTGTCCTTTAACATCACATTTAATCCAAATTGTGCTTCTGCAGCCATTGCAGCTGAAAATGACAAAGCCTGTGACATATTAGGCCAGGTACTGTGGATCCAACCACCACAGTGGTGACATATCAGTACTAGGGGAGTAACGATACATTTAATAGCAATACGATACACATCATCATCAGTGATCGAGTTATACCCACAGAGCTATGGGAGCCCTATTCTGGCGGCGCCGATTCGCTACAGATTATCTGCATTGTAAAACGATACGATACAAACCCAAACGGTACGATATTTTGCTTTTGCATATCGATATAGTAGATCATTGCAAATTACTATATCGTTACACCCCTAGTCAGTACAGTATGTGTCTGTTTCTCCTGCTTAGCGTTTCCCCAAAGTCACAGCGTGTGTACCACCATGCCTGTCATGAAATCTCATACTGCTTGCAGTGAAAGCACTGACATTCCTACAGCCCACCTCTGCGTGAGATCTTTCATCAATTATAAGCCAATGAAAGACCCTGCAGGCCTCACAGCTGGAGAGAGGTGCACTAGAATAATAGTCTCCAAAATATCTCCTTCGTATCAATTTCCATCTATTTTGCCTGGTAACAGACTGTAAGAGAACAGAGACTGATGCCCGAAAGAGAGCAAATCTGTGTCACCTTGACAACACATTGCCACTGGCCATGTTGTGGGGAATGTTATTGTGGTAGCAGAGTCAGATTCATGACAGGTGCTCAGGGTCCTGCTGTTATGGATGTGAGTCACTGAACATCCCTCCATCCCCCTGTCTGACATCATCATCTGTGCCTTTCTGCCTCCTGTGTGAACTGTATAGCCACACACACAGGCACACACAATCACACAAGTACTGTAGGGCTTCACAATCACTTGCGAAAAGACATCGAAATGAATGCAAACATCAAGAGAATGTGTTGGTTTTCATAGCAGGGGAGGTGTTCAAGAAGGCTTCCTAATCAAGGGGTGAAATGCAATGACACAATTCATCATGTTTGATGTAGATATTGTTATTATTATTATTTTCAAATTAAGCCAAAACAAAGGAAGAGTGGTCTCATTGTATCTCCCTCACCCATTTCATTAAATGTTTTAGGCTAAGAAGACATAGTGAAAGGGAATGAGGGACAGTTCATTACTGACTCACAAGATCAATAGCCAGTCACACACAGACCTACACTGTCAAACTCACAAGCTGCCCTTACACACACACACACACACACACACACACACACACACACACACACACACACACACACACACACACACACACACACATACATACACACACACACACACACACACACACACACACACACACACACACACACACACACACACAATTGTGTGAGTGAGCCTGTGTGTTTGATTTTAAGCCTCTTACCTCATACAGTAACTATGGCAACCACCACCCCACCCATTCTGTCACTCCCTCTGCTTCTAGCTGGGTTCATAGTAACATAATGCAAAACTGGAGGGTTAATATTGTTGTAAGCGGGGCACCCGCTGGCCTACTGGTCCAGGTGCATACCACATAGGCATTGCCACATAGGCATTGATACCTGATGGCGTCGCAGGTTCGATTCCCGATCTGGACGGCCTTTGCCGCGTGTCACTCCCCATCTCTCCCCCCATTTCCAGTCAGTCTACTGTCCTATCTAATAAAGGCATAAAAGCCCCAAAACAAGTATTTAAAAAAAAAAGAATACTGTTGTAGCCATCAAGAGACAGGGTTAAGGTAACAGATCACTCATCTAAAATTACTCTCTGGATAAACTGACAATCAAACAATAACTATGTCTATATGCATTACTGTCTCCTAGTGGTTCTTTCCTTAACCACATTAACCCTTAGCTTAGCTTCCCTACTCTGGCACATAATGGGAAATCTACGAGATGATGTAGACATGAGAGTGAGTGCTGTAGATGTTCGTCTTCTGTGACACTTCATAATCATTCTATTATCTAGACTAGAGGCTCTACTCTAGAGAAGAAAACTGAAATGAAATCTACTCAATTTCAATTGAGTTCATGTGATAAATATTTAAAGAATGGAAATAATGCTATGTTTCTTCTTGTGGTATATCAGGCAGCAACAGGGACCAAAAAACGTTCCTATAGTGATGTAAGGCAACTGGTAGAGACTAGAGAGACCTTTATGTGGATGACACACTACTGTCATTCGCCAATCCCCAAGGCTACAGAGGCCATTGATGTTTTGAAGTGAGCACAGGTGATGTTAGCTAAGGTTGCAGCTACATAAGAACGCTTCTAACTACTTTGACTCTGTTGTTCCTAGAAGGATGTTTTGATGTCTGTTAGAACGGATAGACAATCCTGCGATTGAGACTGAGCTCTGTCGACTGTCGTTTCATATTTGCATGGATGAGAAGGTAAACCCCACACCATTCTGATAGCCAACAGTCCATTTGACTTATTATTATACTTAGGCTTTATACTTTTGTTTTCACTGGTGACCTGCTCTATGGAAGTCCCTAGACTGAATCATTTGCCCAAGGGTGCCTGGTTAACACCAGTATGAAGAATGGAGGAGATTAAATGAATCACTATTGGAGGTGATAGAGCTGCACATTCCACACAGGTATGCATTAGTGTCCTTTTCCAAGGCCAAAAGTGCAGAGCTTTGTGTATCCTCAAATGTGTCCGCTAAAGCAATCTCAGCAGTTGCCTGCCTGAGCATTACTGAACGTACTATACTGTACTTGGGTTGGACAAATGTGCAGCAGTGTTGACCTTGGAGATAGCCAGAGTCATTGTTGAAGAAATAGACCTGATGCTAGAAGCAGTGAAAGATCTGAGACCATGCAAAGCAGAGTCTACATACACAATTGGGCATGACGATTCTATGTGTATGTGACATGTGTATCAGACATTTATCACACCTTAGCAGTGAAGATTTGTGCCCACTAGGTTTGAGCAGATATTCATTAATAAAGAATACTTTGTGATATGTTGATGATATCACATCACAAAGGGTGCCATCTGTGATAGTGGACTAAGGATGGTCTGTGGCAAACAACTCATAATCAATGTTATACACAGATGTGTCAGCTGTAGAAAACTGTGTGGTAGATTTGAACACCAAATAAGACTACCTAATCGGGAGATAAGCGACCGTCAGGTCACATACACAAACCTCAGAAGGCAATGGTAGCCAATCAGGAGGGAATATGAGAAATGGGACAGATTCATGTTGATGACGTGACTTTAGACATACTGTGTACCGCTTTGCGTGATTTTAGGGCAAAATCTGTAGGAGCAGTGTCCAAAAAATGTTTTTTTGCAAGAATCGGACTCATGGTGGCGCTAGAAGAGGGCCATGTGATTAATGAGGTGTGGAGGTTGTGGTTTGGCAGCCAAGGAGTGTGTGTGCAAAGTTTGGCATGGATAGGGGCAGCGGTGGCGGAGATATGAGTAGGGCAAAAGTGTGACGTGTGACGTGACTGACAGACAGACAGCCGGTGGAGGTGTAACTGCGACCTAACGGTCGCAACAATGTACCAGTAAGACGCCATGATGGCAAGGGGCGACCGTCAGGAGAACCGCTCCTACAACATTGGTCAGGCTGTGGGATTTTTGAATTTTACATACTCACAGGTCATACAGGCATGGACTGAAGTATAGAAACAGAGTGTCTCAAAATATCCAAGAAAGATTATGGGTAATTAGATAAATAAATATAAAGAGTGAGAAAAAAAGATACATTGAATAACGTATTAACAGAGTAATAAAAACAACAACAAAGACTAAAAAACAAACAACACACAAACAAACAAAAATACACACGCGCGCGCGCACACACACACACACACACACACACACTCACACACACACACACACACACCACACACACACACACACACACACACACACACACACACACACACACACACACACACACACAAAATACAATCAATTGTAACCAGTAAGACTCCCTAATCGGGAGATAAGCGACCGTAGGTCACTTATCTCCACAAATAGGGCAAAAATGTGTTTTGCCAAAATCTTCCTGATGATTTTCGTGATTTTAGGGCAAAATCTGTAGGAGCAGTGTCCAAAAATGTGTTTTTAAAAATCGGCCTGGAGGTGGCGCTATATGGGAGAGATTCATGTTGATGGGATGAGTGTAGACATACTGTGTACCGATTTGCGTGATTTTAGGGCAAAAATTGTAGGAGCAGTGTCCAAAAATGTGTTTTGCAAGAATCGGCCTCATGGTGGCGCTAGAAGAGGGCCATGTGAGAAATGAGGGGTGGGGTCTCCGCGCCGGCAAGGCGGACGAATAGGTACCGGCCCCGGCTGTCCCGGTCGCTCCTAGCCGGAGTTACGGCATTTTATGTGAGCTGCAGTGTAGGGGGTCCTCCACTGGGGGCGCCACCACTTTTGCATCCGTTCTGGAGCACCAGGAGTGGGTGGTCCCCGGGAATTCCCCGTGAGCAGCCCCGTTGGGGTGGTCATTTGGTCAGTTTAGCACATTTGGTCATTTTTTACATCTGAGGGTCCCCCAGGGACCTAGGGGTCCCTGGAGCTCCGGGGGTCCTTGGAGGTTGTAGTTTGGCAGGTAAGGAACGTGTGTGCAAAATTTGGCATGGATCGGGGCAACGGTTGCGGAGATATGAGCAGGGCAAGAGTGTGACGTGTGAGGTGTGACAGACAGACTGACTGACTGACGGACTGACTGACGGACTTACACTTTGTGCAGGGTTTGATAGTAAATGCGACCTACGGTCGCAATCAATATGTGTATCAATATGCATACAATCCAGGCCTATCCATTAAGATAGGAATGGCTTAGAAAGCAATCTTACATGTCAGTGCATATTTACGAAGGGGTTATTAACTCATTTGGTGCCAGCGCCCTCTAGGGGCCATAGAATGCCAGGGTATCTCTCATAGGCGAGCGCTTTAGCTTCCAGGACCTCACCTTCCAGGACCTCACGTGCTCACGTTCATGCACGTCATGGAAATGTCCCGGATGATAATGCTAACAGAATGGCTATTCCCATTTTGTCATCTAAAAGATCATTTTTGGGCGATTTCGCCATAAATAAACCTCGCGCCGCTTCCCTAAAGACACAATCCAGAGATATAAGCCTTCAAAGATGTGGTCTTTCATTGGATTAGGCGGAGATTGGCGATTTCGTTCGCATATAACGGCCGGCCGGGAGGTTGCTAGCTTTCGGCTAGTAGCTAGAAAAATCAGGCCAGGCTTCAGAAGGCCTCTTATCATTTTATTCCATTTCATTAAATATCCCGGACTAGTTCGGGATAGGCACCCTGGAATACGTCGCGCCGCCTACAATGAACATTGGGTGAACATTGGGGGGGGTCTAAACTTTATTTTAAACCATTTTCAATGGAATAAATCGTCGGAGCATCTAGCGCAGGGGTGTCGAACTCATCTTGGGGTGAGGGCCGCATTGGATGAAAGGCGACTTGATGAGGGCCGAACCAGTCGCGGATCGGATGGCATGCACACTCGCGCACATGTTCGCTCTGTTTTTCTTCCTGTCGTCTCAGCCACTGCTGTAGCTAGCAGTATAGCAGTATATCATTTTACAAATTGTGTTCATTATTAAGTAAAATAGCTACTTTCATTATTGGTATTACAGTTGCAGTTAGGTACGAGAGATGCTATTTGTTTAAAGGAGTAGTTCATCCCCAAAATGATTTTTTTTCTTTGATTACTCACGCCATGGAGAATTGAGTTCAATAATATATTTTTATTTTATTTGTCGCATTACTAAGACAAAAATGTGATAATAGTACACTTCCCCCCATTGATTCCGGATGGGGACCCAAATGCATTTGGGTCCCCATCCGGAATCAATAGGCATGCATTTATTGTAATCAAATTTCTGTTTTAGGAATGAGTCTACATTGGCTCCATGGCATTTTGGGGGTGAACTACTCCTTTAAGAAGTGCCAATAAGAATAAACCATTTGATAATAGAATAATTCAATTCCTGATAGTCTCCAGTACGCTATAATTTGTAAATGGCAAAAAAAAATATTATTGATGCAGGACAATAATTATTTTTATTGTATTTTATAATAAAAAAAATAAAAGTAATGAACAATAATGGCATATTCAGAAAATATCGGAATAATAAAACTTCTACATTTTTATTATTATATTTTTTAAATAAGTTTTTTTTTTTTAACAACATTAATTTCCATGTCTAATATGTGTAATCTTTTAGTACAGTTCGAATATTGTAGGTATGTTCAGGTATTATTCATAGCCAGACCAACCACCCTATTCCTAGCAATGCTGTCATCTTCAAAGAGAGAGAGAGAGCTGGTCACTTAACATTCCAATCAATCAACTCAATCACTGCCAGGTGGGAGAAACCTAGCCTGCAGTGTACAGACATTAGTTAGGTTAATTCTTAAAACAATCATAACTCTTGACAGGAATGGGCTAGAGACTTACTTTTTTTTCCTAAATGCTCAGAAATGTATGCTCTAGCCTGGGGGGCCGGATTGAATCATCTCGCGGGCCGGATTCGGCCCGCGGGCCGTATGTTTGACATCCCTGATCTAGCGTCTCTCGTTGGTGAGCGCTGGGCGAGCCGGGACCACCCACGTTGCTCCAAGCAGTTCGGGGTAAGTAAAATAGCAAATAAAAAATTGTTTTTGATCCCGAATATCCCGAACTAGTTCGGGATAGGCACTCAAAGAGTTAACTTACTTTCTCCAATTTGAAAAAGTACAGTATATCACTAATCCAGCAGGAATGAGAGGGTGGATATGTTTTTATATAAGGCGCCTTGCCAGAAGAGTCACAAAAGCAGCAATGTTTGATTGGTGTGTCAACATAGCTCATTTAACACAATTGACACTAGCATTACGAGTTGTTGTGTTTAATAACTCTGAGTTGTGTGAAATAATACCATTTGAAATATACCAAGACGAAACCTTCGTGCCGTAACCACACGAGCCCTAGACTACAAATGGTATTTAGGCAAATAAAATGCAGAAGAGGGAAATAATAGGGGATGGATCTATGGACAACTGTAACACATCCGAAATATTGACAAATATTAAGGCAGGTCCAAAACATATGAAAGGATTTCGCTGGAGACTGGTGGCATCTAACGCACATTGGGTTGGGATGAATTTAATTTGAGGTGGTAAGAAGTTCCACATCCAAAACCCACATTTGTCTAGCAGAAACATTGCTATTGAACCCTCCTTCTCACTCATTGATGAACATTTAAAGGACAACTTTGTTTTTTTTACAACAAGGGTTCATATTTTAGATTGTAGTGCCAAACGACTTTCAGATCAACTATCTCACTATGGACTTCCCTGCCAAACGACTTAAATCGACTTTTACTTAGAAAAAAAACATTTTTCTTTTGATTTTCTTTTTTTTTTTGACCCCATTAAATCTAGTAAACATGATTTCAATCGCGATTTTGCATGTTCCACCCCCCATACAACCCCATCTTTCATACAGGGCAGCCATCTTTGCTTACATAACATGTAAAGCATAATGGCTATTTTCTCAAGAATGCCTGAACGGATTTCCAATCTGAGTTTTTTGTTTGAAAGCTGTGAACAGCCTGCACAAACATGGTGCATGATCTGTGCATGGGCGTGCATGATCTGTGCACTAAATTACATGGAAGTCTATGGAGATTTATGGCAATATGAGCCAAAAAGCCCATATTTAATTGGCAGGAAGTGTGTTAAAGAAAAGAAAAAGTGAGTGTTAAAATGTTTTCATTTGCTTCGTTCTATTGTTTTATCACGTTTACCGTGCTAAAATGTGGGGCATGCGTACGCATGGGGGCATGCGTACAAGTGGCTAAATATGTCTTTTTTAGACACAATAAGCCAGCAGTTTCTTTTTTGCTATTTACAGTAACACTTCTAGCCCCCATGAGTCACATCCAACCATGAAAGGTTGTGTTGTATCTTGGGAATGGGCTTATTCTGTGTAAAATGACATATTTAGCCACTTGTACGCATGCCCCAACCACTGAAATAAGAATCTCTAAAACAATAGAAAGAAGTAAATGAAATAAAAAATAAAATAACACTCATCTTTTATATGCTTTAATTACAACCTAAAATATGAACCCATGTTGGGTTTAAGTCAGTGGTATGATATATATATTTTCTTTTACACACCTAGCTTATCCCAAGGGGGAACTTCAGTTTTCAGCTTAATCCAGCTGAGTGCTGCCCACAGAGGAGCGCGGAGGGGGGAGCAGTGAGGGGTTGGGTGTCTTGCTCAGGGACACTTCCACACATTGCTGAATCGTACCTGCGACAACCAGGGGCTCTGGTTCCCCAGGCGGGCTCACTAACCACTCAGCTATGGCCGCCCCCAAATATCTTTCTCCCTATGAAGTCATTTTCATCATCACTCAGTGTGGGAGAAACTCTGTGATACAGAGAGAAACAGCCTCTGGGAGGGCTTATGTCTCTCCCATTAGGAAGACGACCCACAGTCACACGCACGCACGCACGCACGCACGCACGCACGCACGCACGCACGCACGCACACACACACACACACACACACACACACACACACACACACACACACACACACACACACACACACACACGTGTACACACACACACTTCACCTTTAATTCATCTGATTGTGTTGGTATGGTAGAAGACATCAGCAAATGCAATAATCAAAAGAAATTGATTATTTTCAGAGGTCATAGAAACCAGTTGGGTGGAACCTAATGAAACTGAGCTACCGATCACCTGCTATGTGACTGAAGCCACGCCTCACGCCCCAAAAAACACCAAAACAAAAATAAGACAAAGAAAAGCTGAGTGGCAAAATGAGACAATAGCAGGCATGTCAATATAACTCACTTAAGTAACTTAATGGAAAGAATATGTAAAAAAGCAATGAACCGTAAACTGATGATGCTGCATAGACAAAAGCTCATTAATGTGCTCACTGCTGAGGTCATCACCTCTCATGCAAGACATTGGCCTGCTATTGATCTAAAGTGATCTGATCTGACCATGCGATGAGGCCATATACAGTAACTAAATCCCTGATGAGCTGGGTTTATAAAACATGTGCGCATGATGAATCACATTAATTAATCACAAAGAATTACAAAGATGCCCCTTACTCATAAGCTGCTTATGAACAAAATTATTATTTGACACTACATCCATAATACATATACTGTAAAACAAGAATAGAATGGAATAGGGAAGAAAACCAAGGTGGTGAGTTCTGTATTCAATATATAATTAGCCTCGGTTATTAGATGCATCCGTTTTGGCCACTCTTGTCTTTTGTGTTTTTTCCTGCTTTTTTCCCCCACTGTTGCTTGTTGTTGTTAATTGTAAACAGCCAGGCCAGGTAATGTGACACTGGTGTTGATGTGACTTCTTGGACTGTACCCTTTAGTTCCATCACATTTATATGTCAAGGTCATTCTCATTATTCCTCACAGGAGGAAGTGGTTAACATACCATTATCTTTATTGAGGTGCAGGAGCGAGGAGGAACTGCATGCATGGGCCAGGTTTACTAATGGGATTGCATTGTCTAATAGCCTAGTTCCAGACCCTGAATCGCTAGCCACACCCCTTTAATTTTTTTGTTTCGGCGATTCAGGTCTAGAATCGCTCTCAATGAGGAGGCCTGCCTCGGTTGAAAATCCAAACGGGCGAATCAGCGTCGTGAATCAGCGTCTTGTGATCAGCGTGGGTGGGGGTTTCCCAGAACTCATGTGTGTTTCCAAGTACACCAGCGCCGCCGCCGTACCGTACCGCACATCGTGTTGCGGTAAAATGCGGTAAATTGCGGTAAAATGCGATCGTATCGATCTCGCTATGAAACACCAGTAGCAGGCATGTTATGTTGTGTTTGATTACTAGTTCGTAGTGCTCCTATTCTGACTGTTTCTTTGGTTAGCAAGTAGCACTAGCAAGCAACAGGTTAGCCACTAGCCAGCCAGGCACACATAACAACACTATGTCATGTGTTGGTCGATGAACCAATCGCTGAACAGTGCCTCATTTTGGCAACGCCCATCCCTGCAAAGGCTGTGGGCGGAACTGACTTCAGACTGAATAATGAAGTGAAACGAAATGTCAATTCAGGCTGAGTGTCAGGCTAATTGTCTAAGGCTTGCTGCTGGAACACTGAGCACTAGGGGTGTAACGATACATTTTAATAGCGATTCGATACATATCACGATACATGGTTGACGATACGATACATGGACGATATTGGTTCATTCATGGTGATACGATACGATTCGATTCAATGATTTAAAATCGGTATAGTAACTATTTAGGAAATAAATAAAATCTGTGTGAAAGGTGTGGATAGTGCAGGTTTTTAAGGGAAACATGTATTATTATGGATATAAATAAGTAAACACAGTGATTATCTGCCAAATACATGGACATTGTATTTGCACACATATGGACAAATCTGCACCTTGACATGAACCCAGAGATTACACACATTTATCGATAGACCAGTATAGCTATATGGAAAGGAAAAGTAATTAAACCCCTAATTTTATTTTTTTCTTCTTAAAAATGCTAAATACAATGCACAAGTAGGTAGTATCGATACAATCGATTCTTTGCACTGCTGATTCAATACGATACAAAATAAAACGATGCGATTCGATCTTTGCTGTTTTCATTTCGATATACTTCGATTTTTAAAGTTAAAAACGATATTTCGATACAGTTACTATATCGTTACACCCCTACTGAGCACCCACAAGGATGATAGAGACAAAAGCTATGAAGCACCTAATGTATTTCAGCTCTAAATATTAAGTTCATAGTATGTTGTCCCTCTTTCTTTCATTCATTTATTTGTCTTTCTTATTAGTAGAATTATGAATATTTAGGACTGGACTATTGATACTGATTATTAATGTGGTTGGCTGCTGTAGTGTATAGGCAACACCCTATTTGTTCTAGGTCCGAGAATGTTTTGCCAGCAAAGTGAACCTGCTTTTTGTTAACCTTTGCACAACAGAAAAGTGATTATTTTAGTCATGCTTCACTTGACATCACAACATATAATATAAATGGTAAGACGGAATTCATTTCCCAGTGGATTCCTTGCGACTCGTGTCAACCACACTTGCAATTTCCCAGAATTGCACCTCTCTAGTTTATATATATAATATTTAACAGTAATTGTACTGTATGATTTTCTATTTTAAGTTGCCCTACTAATGGCAGGGATCTAAGGATTGCAAGATTGGTTTGTTGGTCCATCCGTCTGTCCCAAACAAGATATCTCCAATACTACTTGGACTTTGATGAGCCACTGATGATGACTCTAGTACAGCCTTTCTTTTATTGTTAACCTTAGGTTAAGATTTCCACCCGTATAACAGAGATCTCAAAATGTTACTGCCATATTCATGGGTTGCATTTGTAGTCCTACACCAGCCATTTTGAGGACCAACACAGGTGTTTTGATTATGCCAGTCAGACAAATTGAACACCTGTGTTGGTCCTCCATATGGCCGGTTTAGGACTACAAATGCAACCCATGAATTTCCATGAAACTCTCACAGTATATTCATGCTGCCTGACCTTGCCATTTGCGTGACCCCGTGACCTTTCCTCTACTAGCACCACACTCGGGTCAAAATGTAAACTTTGCACGCACTCAAAATTCCAATTTGTTGGAATAAGTGATTCTTAGATCCCCCAACAAGCCAAGTGGGACCAATGTGGGTTCAACCCACTTTGTTCCAGTTGGGTGGCTCGTCTAACATGTGAATTTCCCATACAGATATAATGTTATTTAAAGTTATACTGTGTAAGTTGCTCAACTAGTGGTCAGTAGCGTTATAGCAAACCGCGGTCGCGTCTGCTTTTTTCGGCCGTTTTTCACCGCGGACCGGGCCTTCAGACCACCGCGTCCGCCTCGCCGGCTCGCCCGCCTCGCCACGCATCCGTGGAGGTGTCTCGTGTCCCTCTGCGGACCGGCGTTGGGGAGTTGCAGGCTAGACTTCTAGACGCGAGTTTAGAAACTCTAGGCTTGCTAAGGGAAGGAGCGCTCGTTTTCAGTTATTGTCCACGACATTGCAAGCGGCGCGAAGTCCAGGGGACCTTGGCGCGAGTGCCCGCGAAGAGCGGGCCAGGGCCGCGCGGCCGGCGGAGCGCCGCGCGAGTTACGAAGCCGTGGTGAATGCAATCGTTCTATTTATGCCCAGGCCGTAAGGCCTGGGCAAGCGCACGATAAACGCAATGATAATTGGGTGTTGGTGCACCTCGCGCAGTCCAAGTGACTACAACGGAGCGCTCCCAACCTCCGGTTCAGCCAATCACAAGCTTCAAAAATGAGTGCAGGGCGTGGTTTCCCTTAGCAAGCCTAGAGTTTCTAAACTCGCCTTCTAGACCAGCGTAAACAAAGCTGTTGAAGCAAGCTATTTCCTGAAGAGACGTGATTGGCCGGTAGTGTATCATGTGTGTATGATCTGCAATGTGATTGGCCAACGTATACACAACGTATACGGATGATGCAGATGACGTCATTTTGCCGCGAAATCCCGCCCCTGTCACGGCTAAGTAGAAAACATATAGGGTGTGCCAAATGTAGTTCTAAGAGCGGCCATTTCTTGGGACAACACAGCCTTACACAGGTGTTCTGATTAGACTATAGCATTAGTTCTATGCAATCAAACAATTGAAACACCTGTGTTTTGTCACAAGAAATGGCCGCTAAGGACTACAATGACGTAGCCGCTGGCACACACTATAAAGAAAAGGCTTTTGGGGCTGAAATGAACGGACTGGGTGTTCTAAAACTTTAGCGATTTAATAGTTAGGACAATTTTAAGATATGTTTTATAAAAAAAGTTACATGGTATAACTTTAACAAACATAAAAAATTCCATGCATTGGGTCTGCTATTATTATTGATGAGATAATGAGAAAACACCAGACCAGAGCTACATCAGCATGAAAAAAGAAGAGAAAAACAGGAGACAATACTAAACAATACAAACACTCAATGTAACTTGAGATTCCAAATAGGCCCATTGTTCTACCATCTGTAGTAACTAAGATCCTTGGGATAATAAAGGTATCTATCTATCTATCTATCTATCTAAATGACAGCAGCAGGGACACTTAATTGAAATAAATGTGCAATAATGCAATCAAACCAGACAATAGTTTTAAAGGAATAACTTAATAGGCCTATTATTTATTGTATGGTTATAGCAACAACACCCTTGTGTCACTGGTGCTGCACTGATTAAAAACATTGAAATAATCATATAATTTCCATTTTTTTCCTTATAGGCAATGCATCAAATCTTTAAAATTGCAATAATAGGCTACATGCTTTGTCAAAAGCGTTTCGGGCAATACGAATATAGTCACGGGGAATGCAACATATTTGGGCTTGGGCTTGATTCAATAGGGCGTGGGCCTCACTATAGCTGCTCACTCCCTCTGAGGTAATTGAATCTGAGAGAATGCGCAAGGCAGCTCAAATCAATCGTGTGCCCTCCGTCTGATGATGGTATAGCCTACTCTCACTTCTTCTCACAATGGACCAATTATGTGACTATCGACACGATCATTGCCATAAATAAACAAACAAAATGAACGCTTCACTTTCAGTCAACAAAATAAGCATCCCTCCCAGCAAATCGCACCCAAAAAGCCTATTGCGTTTTAGCAGCTGCAAGATATAGGGAGGGAGTAGCAGTGGCAGGCAGGCCTATAGCACATTTTTGATAATGTCTTAACATTTCTGTCGCTCGGTAGTTTTCACTTTACCATGGCCATCAAAACACCGTTGTGTAAGTGTCTAAGTGATCTAATATCTATTCTGTCCGCCATCCATGTATCATTGTCAATGGATTGCGAGTGATCGAGAGACCATCGTTCCCATGCATCTCTGTACTATAGCTGGCGCGGCGTGAATCTTACCTGCAACCGGGAGGAGAGAGGGAATGGAAAGTGGAGAGGGAAAACATCTCAGCCCTGTCCGCCATCTTCTTCCAGAAATGACTCAGAGTGACAGCAGAAAATCACGGATGGAGCGGCAGTCCATTCACGATCGGAGGCGACAGGCAGACGCAGTGGCTATACTGATCTGACAAAACAGCGGTTCAGTCTCTCCGACGCCCCACAGCACAGCCCCTGTTCAGCTCTGTTCTGTTGTGTTCTGCTCAGGTCTGCGGTCACACAAAAAAATCGATTAGACCGGCAGAAAGATACGGATAGCGCTCAAAACCACACGAACCGAGTCGAGCCAAGCATCATCAAATCATCTATACATCGAAATAGATCGACTCTCGTGAGGGATAAGTGTAGACCTCAGAAATAAGCACACGTACGTACGCGACACTACGGAAAATCAAAACAAACGGGGAAAAAAAGGAAACAAAAAAAATCATGTACACTCCCGATGCGTGTGTGCCAGGCCAGCAGCAGCCATACAGCCGCAATCCTCGTGTTGCCTCAATAGATGTCTCTATGGTGAATGTGTGCTGTGTGTAATGATGCTGCTGCTGCTATGACACAGAGCGGCGACGGGCCAGCAGTGCAGAGGAAGGGGAGGAAAAAACACTCAAAATGTTTTACTTAAGTAAAAGTATCAATACTGCAATATAGAAATACTCTGTTACAAGTAAAATGCCGGAATTCAAAATGTTGGCTAGTTGAGTGCAAAAGTATTGGCGTCAAAATGTACTTAAAGACAAGTACCAAAAGTAAAAGTACCCATTTATGCTGAATGTCCCATTTCAAGTTTTCAAATGGATACAAAATCTATCTAGCCTACAAGCTCACAATGCATCGCGACACACTGTTATAGCATGTAGATCGGCTATTTTCAAAAGGCCAATAGATGTAGATAGGCTTATATGAAGTAGATAATGTATGTTTTGTAATAGTAATCTGAATCTACAAAGTAAACTAAAGTGTAGTAGAGTAAAAGTACAATATTTAATTGCCTCTGAGATCTAGTGGAGTAGAAGTAAAAGTATTTGAAAATGGAAATACTCAAGTAAATTACAAATACCTCAAAGTTGTACTTAAGTGCTGTATCTGAGTAAATGGACTTAGTTACTCTACACCACTGGGGGGGGGGGGGGGTTAGAGTGTATAGTACACAACACATGGAATGAAATGGATGTTGCTGGACCATCGTGTGTGTGTATACAGACTGTACAAATGAATACATGAACACGGTAGAATATGATGCATTTATTTAACAAATTCCTCCCTTCCTTCCTCTGTCCATGGTGCTGAAACTGATGCACCTCGTTGCAGCACTGCCACATGGGGGCGACAAATACTTTACTGTCTTGTTTTTGTTTTTTTCACTACAAGCACACGCGCAGGGACGCACGCATGCGCGCGCGCACACACACACACACACACACACACACACACACACACACACACAGGCGGGTGCAGTTATGAAAAAAAAGCACCTAACCCCCAAAAAATTGCAACAAAAGGTTTTTCAACTGTTTTGTGTAGTATTAGAGTCCTTAATAACATACTAAAAGTCTACCAAAGTCTGACCACTGGAAAGGTGTCATTTTCAAGATGGCGTCCTGGATGGACAAACATTCATTAAAATACTCTAACTCCTTCATTATTTACCCTAGACAAGTATTTTTTGTGTCAAATCCTATGTTTATGTGGCCCAGGAATCCTTTGGACTTCTGAAATCCAATATTGTGTCTGTGACTCTATTAAAACCCACTGAAAGGGCCAACCGTTTCAAGTTACCTAACTTAATATGTATTAAATACCACATAGTTATTTCTTTACATTTGTTTTTCACTTGAACAAGATTGAAATGTCATAGTTCCACCCCTACTGTACATACTAGATTTTCTTGCAGACAAGCACAGTGTCATCTTGTAGGGGCAAAACATGGACAACATTAAATAGATTTTCAAAACAACTTTCTGATATATTAGGAAGGTGTATATTCTAGGAACAGTATGAGTGTGCAAAGAGGGGTTTTGGTGAGTATGGAGGTTGGTGCAGAGCTGTCTGAGCCTACTGTAATTGTCTACTGGGTGCCTATAGGCTGAGGTGGTGAATAAGGCCTAGGGTGCAGAGTATGGGGATGGGGCCGGGAGTGGGTGAAAAGGTAAGCGGGCTCTCGTCTAAGAGTTTAGTGGACCTTCAGGTGGGTGTGGGCGCAGGGGCGTCACAAGGGGTAGGAAAGTGGGACTGAGTTACCAGGGCCCAAGGTGGAGGGGCCCTAGTAACTTTAGCTATTGAAAAATAGCAGATATACAAGCTCACAGCGCGGCACACCGAGTGCCGCGCTGCGAGCTTGTAGATCTGCTATTTTTTGAAAAGTCGTGAAAATGTGTGCAAATCTTACGTATATGTATTTTTTAAGCGAACATTTGTAACTTTTTGAGATGGGGGTCCGTGGCCAAATTCATATCATTTTTTGGGGGGGTCCTTGACATGAAAATGTTTGAGCATCACTGACATACATAGAAACATAAGTTTCTTGCACACATTTTCACAATTTTTCAAAAATAGCAGATCTACAAGCTCGCAGCGCGGCACCGAGTGCCGCGCTGTGAGCTTGTATATCTGCTATTTTTCAATAGCTAACATTCATGGGGGGCCCACAGTGAATCCTTGTACCCAGGGCCCAGAATTTGGTGTGACGCCCCTGTGTGGGCGTAAGGGTATCTTGATATCTCCCTGGGCATTTGGAGCACAGAAGTGCAAAGTTACATGAGTTCTCTCCTCCCCCATGTCAGAGGAGGAAAAACACAACAACAACTGGCTCAGATATGTCCCATTGGGCTATGTAGTGGGTCACTTGGAAGCCCAGGACGAGTGCCCATAGGCGGTAAGAGGGAATGGGTTGTGTCATTTCCTGGTGGTGGTGGTGGTTCTTAGGCCTTAGTGGTGCAATAGCCAAATGCCAATACGCAAACTTCCATCCTCACAATTGGGTTGGCTTTAAGAAACGCTCCATGCTTAGCGTAACTTTGGTGAGACTACAATTAGTTATGATGTGTCAGACAGCTGGGTTGTTATGTGGAGGAGGCTCACAGATCCTCCAAAAACAAATTAGCATTTGACACAAACCAGATTACGCTGGAGGATGGAGTGAGGAGGAGGCAAGTAAGGTATTAGAATTAAGATCATGCATTTGGCCGACAGGGGTGTCACCTGGCTTACTGATAGTCCCACTGGTTCCAAGTGGCCCTTCGGGTCATGATAGGCCCTTGTGGGTGGGTATAGATAATGAGGAAGGCCGGTTCCCAGTGTTGGTGGTTGTAAAACCACCATGTGGAGCATGACTGTGTATCAGGCTGACGGGTGTTTCCCTATTACTGGCTCACAGGAGAGTCAGTGTCTGGTTGTTTGGTATTTTTCCATTAATATTAACAGGAGCCCATAGTGACCTATCAATGTGACTCAGAGGGTACTTGGCTGTTACCATCTCCAGTTAAAAAGCTGAGGTGTATGCAGAAAGCAATGCTTGTCTGTCAGATAGCAGCAGGGACACAGACCTGCGTTGGCCTTGAAGTTGGTTAGATGGGAAGACTTGGAGCACAGCGTGTCATGAGCTGTCCCATCTGCACTCTTACTGCTAAAATGCTCCAGAATGACATTTGTGACAAGTCAATCTGAACCCTATCCGTGCCACACTCCTCAACTACTCCTGCCAAGACCCAGTAAACACCTAGGTTGTGACAGCACTGACCTCTAAGCCCATGATGACCCAGCTTAGTCCTCAAGTATGGAGCTTTTCAGATATGTAAAGCGGGTAAGGGGACTTCACTTATATCCCAGGCTTCCAGACCCCCTCTTAACCTACACCTAACAGAACCGTCCTGTACCCACCTGAGAGCCACCACATCCCCAGCTACACTCCCACACTGCCCCCCTCACTGATCGTCACATCATTCACCCCTCATGCTCCCTTTTCCACCCAATGTGCATTCTATCCCTGCTACACACATCCACTCCCCCCCCGGGGGGACTCTCCAGAGGTAACAGTTTTGTGACTCTCAGTGGTGTCAGTGCAAAACTAATGCTTTTAATGAATTCATAATCATGAAGAAACTCTAGTTTGACTGATCACAAGCTACGTACTGAGGTGAGAATTACAATTCTTTCGATTTTTCCTGTATAAGGTTGCAGCACCCCAACATTCAGCATCTGTCACAGGTTCCTCTAGGGGAGTTATTTTTCATTATTATTTTTTTATGTGATACTAGACACCTTATCAAACACAATGGTGAAGACATTTCTTGGTAAGGAATTTGTTCCCAAATGTGTATATTTAATGGCTATAACATGGCCACCCTGTTTTTATTAATTTCACAGTAACTCACAGTAATAACTAATTTATTCCTTATTGGTATCAAAAGAAATCTCCTGAAAGCTTTAACAAAATGTTAATTATAACTGAAATCATCAATACTGGACATTATGGCACATGGAAAAAGGAGAAACGTCCAATTACATTCGGAAATCCTAAAATTTTACATAAATATGCTTATAACCTTATTATAACCAACTGTTTTAATATAATTGTACTTGTAATCACTTGACTATAATTTATATATGCTAACTGGATTCCTAGATCTTCAAAATATGAGGTTTGACACAACAAATATTTGTCTATGATGAATAATAAAGGAATAATGGTCTTTTAAGGAACTGGCGGCGGCCATCTTGAAAATATGCATTTCTAGTGGTCTAGTGGTCACCTGATACTACAATAAACCATTGAGAAACCTTTTGTTGCAATTTTTTTTAGGTCAAACCACATCTGCACCCGCCTTAAAATATCTTTATTTCTCCACTATTTATATAATCAATGTTGAATACCTTAGTAGGCTATTATATGATTACAGTAGGTGCCCACTCCCCCAAACGTTCTCGAACCATAAGCTGAAAGCATTCACATGAGCATTAAATAAGATACAGACAACTATCAACCATTCAACATTTATTTCCATGGAAATGATCATCAGGTGGTTATGCAGCAGTCTTATGGCCGGATTGTGAAGGGACCCAGACCAACAAAACCCTCCCATATGACAGGCACTGAAAAGAGAAGATACAGTCTGTTATTATATCTACAGTATGTACTGTAGCAATGTGGTTTTCTTAAAACATTAACTAGTTGCAATAAAGGGTTCAAATTATCATTGTAATTTTCAAGTTGTTGACTTTAGGCAAAAAGGTCTTATGCACACCTGAAATAGGCTTAGAGATGGATGCGTAGGCAGGGATCAACGTATTTTCATACATGCACAGAATGTACATACTAGTAAGACGCCTCAGGGCGACATGCCACCTCGCTCTTTATGGCACCATCTTACACTATCTTACACTTGCCAAAACAACTATTTTATTAAATAAATGCAACGTTTCGGTCAACGACCTTCTTCAGGCATCTCATCCCAGAAGCGTTGCATTTATTTAATAAAAGAGTTGTTTTGGCAAGTATAAGATGGTGTGCGGGTCGACTCATATATGTACATTCTGTGCATGTTTGAAAACAAGTTATTGACTTTGACATGACATAAGTTAACCTCTGGGCTGTAGTTAAAGTGTGTATTCTGTGTAAGTTTTTATTTTCATTTCTAAAATGTCTCATTAAACATACCGTCCTTCTGATCCTTGGTTTCACGTTTATTCCTGTGTCCTTTTGAACCACCAGTGGAAGGTTGAGACCCACCTGCAGGGTAAGAAGGCCTAAAGATTCCACTTCCAAAAGATGTGGCTCCGCCTGTAGAAGAGGGAGATCCACCCGCAGAAGGTAAAGATGGAGACCCACCTGTGGAAGTGTGAGAACCACCTCCTGTGTGAGAACCACCTCCTGTGTGAGACCCACCTCCTGGGTGAGAACCACCAGCGGAAGTGTAAGTTCCACCAGCGGAAGGATAAGATGGAGACCCACCCGTGGAAGTGTGAGAACCACCTCCTGTGTGAGACCCACCTCCTGGGTGAGAACCACCAGCGGAAGTGTAAGTTCCACCAGCGTTAGGATAAGATGGAGACCCACCTGTGGAAGTGTGAGAACCACCTCCTGTGTGAGACCCACCTCCTGGGTGAGAACCACCAGCGGAAGTGTAAGTTCCACCAGCGTTAGGATAAGGGAAAGCTCCACCTAGTGTAGAAGGGAAAGAAGGATAACCTCCGCCCGTGGAAGGTTGAGACCCACCCGTGGAAGGTTGAGACCCACCCGTGGAAGGTTGAGACCCACCAGTGGAAGGTTGAGACCCACCCGTGGAAGGTTGAGACCCACCCGTGGAAGGGCGAGTCCCACCCGTGGAAGGGCGAGTCCCACCCGTGGAAGGGCGAGTCCCACCCGTGGAAGGGCGAGTCCCACCCGTGGAAGGTTGAGAACCACCAGTGGAAGGTTGAGACCCACCAGTGGAAGGTTGAGACCCACCAGTGGAAGGGCGAGTCCCACCTGTGGAAGGTTGAGACCCAGCTGCGGAAGGGCGAGTCCCATCTTGAGGTTGAGATGGGTAAGGTTGAGGTTGAGATGGGTAAGATGGGTAAGGTTGAGGTTTAGGTTGAGGTTGGTAAGGTGACACCGGATTCATAGGACGTAGAGGAGGTTGAGGTTGAGGTTGAGGTTGGTAAGGTGACTCCGGTGTCGTAGGACGTCGAGGAGGAAGAGGTTGAGGATGAGGTTGGTAAGGTGACACCGGTGTCATAGGACGCGACGGCTGGCCACATGAATTACAAGCTCCATTATTCCGAGGTCCATTTGCCTCCGTCCACCTTTGGAGAGAGAAAATATAAGAAAAGTTAATTTTATGACTTCAGTGAGATTTAGGCCTACTCACAAAAATGAAGAATACTGCTCACACACTGGCAGGCACACACTCTTACCCATTAACATAGGAACATGCTCGGTTTTCACTATCAATGGGATGGGCAGCGGATGTTGCTTTCAAATGGCAGGTAATGTAGAACTAATGGAATGAGACAAAAATGTTGGTTATCTGAAAATCTGTTAGTTCACGTCAAATGCATTCACAACAGAGGTTCTTACTGTGTCCGTCTCCACAGCCTGGAACCTGAAGGCCTCCAACTGGAAGTCCAGCCTGTTATCAGCAGTGCGGGGCATAAACTTGGATTCTGAGCCTGTGAGCGCGGCATCAACAAAACAGCTGGATCGGAGGGAAACATGGTTGGGAAGTCAGGTTAACTTATCATAAAAGGTTTTGTGTTGGACACACTATGGCTGTTTTCATTCAGGAGAACAAACCGACTATTCTGTTCTGCAGCTTGTTTACTGAAGCCAGACGACACACAGAGTTCACAGCTGTTGGCATCCTGACATACAGGAGGCTACAATGGGAAGGCATGCATGTGCATTAGCTAGATCTATATACAGCTATATGCAAATAGAAGAGAAAAATCAAACCTCGGTTCGAAGTGAAGCGGTGAATCTTAGTATAGAATTGTCTGGAGAGCCGGTATGACAGCCGGTATAATAGGTTTTAAAAAAATATATAAAAAGTCCTGCTTGCTGGTCTCTTAGTTGTTTGTCAACTGCATCCCTCTATAATTATTTAAATATCTGTTATCTTTGTGGCCTACTAAATCTTTCAACTTCTGCTAGATTTTCAATGTATTTACTCTTGTCTGCCTTAATGCTCCTTTTTACCATTCTGTTAGCATCTGTATATTCTTATTGTGCCTTTGCTTTTTCTCTTATGCGGCTATTTGTCATTGCTGCAATAGGTGAGACCTATTGCATGTACAAGACAGATAAAACCTGAAGGCCAAATTATCATGTGAAGCTTGACCAATCCTCAAAGTATCCATTCATCTGACCGGGAGGGACACCGCACACATATTCTGGACGTACAGGACAGATAAAGCCTATTCATTCTGAACTGAAATTACCATATATGGACATGGGACACACATTTTGCTTTTTGAAAAAGCCTATTCATTCTGGACTGATATTTTGCACGTACAGGACAGGAAAAACCTGTTCATTCTGGCCTGGAGTGACCATATATGGACATAAGTTGACATACATTGTGTTTTTGAAAACCCTGTTCATTCTGGACTGAGATCACCATATATGGTAATTAAACAGACATTCTGTTTTTGAAAAAGCCTGTTCATTCTGGACTAAAATGACCATATATGGGTGTGATACACACAAAGCCACTCATAGGAAGCGGTTTTCACCGCTTCAAAAATCAAACCTCGGTTCGAAGTGAAGCGGTGAACTTTTATTCTATGTGTTCTAGAGTTATGAAGTCTGTGATCTATACATCTATACAGTTATGGACTCTGTGATCTATTCATTCTTTATTTATTCTGAATTCTACATTCTTTATATATTCTGAATGAATATATAAAGAATGGAGGGCCGAATTATCATGTGAAGCTTGACCAATCCTCAAAGTATCCAATCATCAGACCGGGAGGGACACTACACACATATTCTGGCCATTCGAGACAGCTAAAACCTGTTCATTCTGAACTGAAATGGCCATATATGGACATGGGACACACATTTTGTTTTTGAAAAAAACTATTCATTCTGGACTGATATTCTGGACGTACGGGACAGATAAAACCTGTTCATTCTGGACTGAAATGACCATATATGGACATGAGGTGACAGACATTTTGTTTTTGATAAAACCTGTTCATTCTGGACTGAAATGACCATATATGGACATGGGACACACATTTTGTTTTTGAAAAAACCTGTTCATTCTGGACTGAAATGATCATATATGGACGTGGGACACACAAAGCCACTTTCACCGCTTCAAATAAAATTACGCTCTACAAGCTGTGAGTTGTATAGATATATTTTTGAAGCGGTGAAAGCCGCTTCCAAGGAGTGGCTTTGTGTGTCCCGTCCCGTACATGTCCCGTGCATGCAGAATTGAGGATTGGTCAAGCTTCACATGACAATTTGGCCCTTCATACAAAATCATTCATTCATTCAGAATTCATAAAAATATAGAACTAAAGCACGTAGAAAGTATAGATCTAGAACACAGAATGTATAGGTCTAGAACACAGATTTCATAGCTCTAGAACACATAGAATAAAAATTCACCGCTTCACTTTTTTGCTAAAAAATCAATAAAAAAGAAACTTCTTCGCCTATAATAACATGCCCAAAATCGGGACGCCAGGTTGAAAGTTATTATCTTACCCGTCGTTGGCAATGAAGGCATATCTTGGGTAGGAGTTTGGATCAGGTGACACAGTCACCGCACAGCTCTCCACAAAGACGCGCAGGGGGACATGGAAGTACTGTTGGACTGTTGCCGTGATGTTGATTGTCATTCCCAGATAATACAGGTTGGACGACCTCACATCATTCCAGTCGGCTGTACAAGGGAATGAAGAGAAGTATTTGGGTAAACCTGCTGAATGCATATAGTATACCGGTATAGCATAGCATACAGAGTGGAAAGGGAGGTTTTTAAGTGAATGACTATGTTATTCTTTTACCCACCTGTCATCAGTTTAAGAGAGAAGTACAAGAGTTCGTCCGACACCTTTGTAGCAGAGAATGGGACCCAGTGAGGAGTGAGTGCATAGCTGCTCACATTGTGCTTCCTGGAAAATTTAAACATATTTTTGTATCCATTTAGACATGAAAATTATACAATGGATTTTCACATAACCTTAAATAAATGTAAATGTTTTGTTTTAACAAAAATAAAACAAAGTAACACTAATTAATAATAATACTAATTGCAGTATTTATTCAGTCTTAGCATTTCTCAAGTTCTTTAGTAAACAGTATCCCTGGAGGAAATGTATGTGCCCTGATACAAACGTGCCCAAGAGATAAAATAAAAAAGATTAACCTTCCCTAGGGGTGTCACAATATATTGTCCTACGATATATTAATATTAAAATGTGACAATAAGAATATTCTTATACATATTAAATATTGATTTAATATTTTATTTTATTATTATGTGTGTGTGTGTGTGTGTGTGTGTGTGTGTGTGTGTGTGTGTGTGTGTGTGTGTGTGTGTGTGTGTGTGTCCAGCTGATGCTCATTTGATGATCGTTAATATTACATGCATCAAAGCAATTATGCTTCTCCACTGTCAAATAGGCCAAGATGATGGCCATTGTTGAAGATAATTGAAAAAAGAGCCGATATTATCGGCATATAAAAACTATTTTATTAATACAATTTTGTATGACCCTCCATTGGACTCAAATAAAATTAGCTGACCTTCCCTTGGACTAAAATTAGAAAGGCATGACCCTCCCCTATTTTTCTCCATGGGTACCCTTCTTTAAAAACGGACCTGTCCCTAATTTCTATCGTTTATCCTGTATCGGGTATTAGTTCTCTCAGCTGACTGCATCACATTTATATCTTTACTGAAAATGTTTCTGTATATTTTCTGTTTACTAAAGAGCTAGAGAGAGGGGGAGGCTCGCATGTTACTGAACAAACACTCTGTAGCAATGATTGCTATCGCATTATAGGGCTCAACACTCATTTTAACAACACAATATCACTTATACCCTCTTTAATAAAGATTGACTTTGTCTGGCCGCAGGGGCGTCAATTGGGTATGGCAGGGGTATGCAGCTGCCATACCCTGCGGGTCCAGGGGGGAAAATACAAGTTACTTTGAAATATAAATCCATGAATGTCTCTTTGTCTATCTGTGCTGGTTATGTTGTTAAATTACATTAAAATAACTACAAATGCAAAATGTAACAATATTATAATTATATTCTCCTCATCTTGACATAATGGTAAATTCCCAGGTTCTGCAGGTCAGCTGCACAGGTGCAAACAATGCATTATTGTTAATTGTGGCACGTTTACTAACATGCCAAGTTTAGCTGCACTTGAACAACCGTTCCAGACTGCCATATCCAGCCCAAGAAACCATAGAAATTTTGGGGGAAAACATAAAATGTACTTCTTAAAATAAATGTATCATGCCTGTTGCTAAGGTATGGCAACATGACTGGTGTCTTGCACGCGCGCCTTATGTTGCCATACCTTACCTTTTTCTGAATTGACGCCTCTGTCTGGCCGTTGATGCTCTACACACCTGGGGTAGTGGCATTCCACAGAAACGGCCGCGGGGCTGGTCCTCACCACAGGGGCATCGCTTCTGGCGACTGTGGGTGCATAGTTCAGACTGAAGTAGTAGATGAGGGAATCATCAGTCATCTGGCAAAGAGATAAACACACTTCTACATGAAAATGGCTGAGCTCATCATATGACTATAACTAAAATTCGCAGTCCATTTGTAATGCGGAGAGTGCACAAATGTCACCAAATGGATCCATTTGGTTAACTTTGAAAGACTGAGTTAAATGAACACTGTGTATTTACTAGGGGCATTAACAAAAAAGCCGTGAAGTCGACTCAGTCGACTTCATTACACAAGTCGACTCCCTCCAGAGAAGTCAAAAAAATAAAAATAAAAATAAAATAAAAAAAAACGTTCTATTGCGAGGCGTTGTGAGCATGTAGATCGGCTATTTTCACAATTTCTGCCTCTATATATTTGACAATTTTGACAATGTTTAATTTGTCATTTTAGAGGCATTAAAAGTCCTTAAATTGGCACTTTAGAAATGTGAAGGTACCCTCTATACACTTAAACTTTATGTTGGTTTGTTTACAGTTGAGTGAGAAAACAATGTTTCACATTAAGTTAATCATCTGGGGACACCCCAAAATAATTTTGGGGGGTCATGTGTGATGTGATGACGTCATCAAACGATAAAGTCGACTTGAAAAATCACAAGTCGTTAATGCCCTAATAAGTACACACTTCTACATGAAAATGGCTGTGCTCATTATATGACTATAACTAAAATTCGCAGTCCATTTATAACGCGGAGAGTGCACAGTTAAATGAACGCTATGTATTTACTGTGCAGCTTTGAAACAGTATTATTTATTATGCATACCTCCAAGTGGCTATCACATCCTTCCAGTGGAGTTTGAAAAATCAACACTTGAGCTTGAGTGTCTTCCCCAACAGCAGCGCAGGTTCCCAGTGTAAGATCTGCAGGATTGATGAGGATGCCATTCCCAAAGAAATCTCTCTTTACTTCCACATGAGCGTTGTTGGTTTCGCACGCAACAGCCACAGTGACAGCCGGGACAGGATGTGTTATCGTAACTGTCCTAACAGTTTCGGATGGAGGTATGGGATCTCTTGGATAAGTCCATGTTAGTGGAAGTTCAAATACAGTTGTGGTCTGGATCGTCCGAGGCTGAGGCCGATCACGATCTGGTTCCACAGGATTTTGATTCCACGGCCATTGATGTTGAGGCGGTTGAGCATCACTCAAGCAGCCGAGCACGGCCACTGCCACAAGGCCCACAGCAATCCACTTCATTGCTGAGGTGTGGTCTGCAAAGTTCACCAGATGCTCTGAGAAGCATAGTGAGAGAACACATACTTTTATAATGAAGTGAGCATGTTTACTTGCCGGACTTACACGCCCCTTCTGGGGCCTTGGCAAAAAAAAAAAAAAAAAAGTAAACGTTCACATACTAAATCAGGTAGTCTATGTTAAGAAAGGAATTTGGTTGCGCATAGAGAATGCATACTGAGCTATGACATACTAATCCATTTAAAAGGAAGGTACCAAAGCTGAATGAATCAAAGTAATCAATGATATAACAAAGAATAGGCCTACATGAGCTGATGAGAGAAAGTATAGTGTGATTGTTTATTGACACTAAGCAAATGTAATTTGTGTAAGAAAACTTTATGTAAACAGTAGAGGTTCCAACATGATTCTAAAATAATGTCAGTCGCTAAAGGTTATCTAGACCTTGATTTAGGTTTGTGTGCCCTAAAGTATTCATTTAGCCAAAGTACATTCTGTGAAAACCTATACAAACAGTAGTGTCTGCCTGTCTACAACGCTTGCTCTTTTTGGGCAGGAATCAGATTTTTATACTTTGTCGCAGTTTAGTATGAAAACCTCCACCGGCCGTCCGTCCGTCCGTCCGTCCGTCCGTCCGTCCGTCACACACGTCACACCTTTGCCCTGCTCAATGTATACGTGTAACGCCTGATACTGAGGTGATGTGTCACTGTGACATCACAGATACTGAGGTGATGTGTCACTGTGACATCACAGGTGAGATCGCAGTGATGTCAGATACTCAGAGCAGGGATCTCCATATTTAGGCATAAACAGGTGACATCACAGTGATGTCAGATACTCAGAGCAGGTATCTCCATATATGGGCATAAAATGGATTCTGTTAGGGATCTCCATACTGTATATGGGCATAAAAGGGATTAGTGATGTCAGATACTCAGAGCAGGGATCTCCATATATGGGCATAAAAGGGATTAGTGATGTCAGATACTCAGAGCAGGGATCTCCATATATGGGCATAAAAGGGATTCAGATGGAGATTCAACTTCAATGAGTAACAATGGCAAACTGTCAACTGCCCGTATGTCTTGATAATTGGTAAAACAAACTTTTGGCCTATTTGTGGCTTATCATCACATCCAACCATCTTAAGATACTCAGCTAGTGGGGAATGCTCTCTTCCCTGGTGAGAATTGCCCCTTTATATAGGGCTTGTTTGTGTATTGTATGACATCACGCCACATCATCAGCTGTGGACTCTGTGATGTCATCGTATCTCCATATATGGCCATCTCCGTATATGGAGATATAAGTCGTCCATGCCCAGGTATGGGCTGGTGAGGTCAGACTTTGTGTGATGGGTAGGTTATCTCCATATATGGAGATTCAACATTCCAGGTGTAACTATGGCTGCCCGTATGACGTGAGAGGTGGAGGCTGTGATATTTGTGGAGATAAGCGACCAACGGTCGCTTATCTCCCGATTAGGGAGTCTTACTGGTATACCCAGACCCAGGTTAAGGCTCCATTGTGTTGGTCAGTGGTTCTCAAAACTTTTTTTATGTCAAGTACCCCAAATTATGTTGTATTTAGTTGCGACCATCAGGTCGCAGTTACTATCAAAACGTCCACCGGCTGTCAGTCAGTCAGTCAGTCAGTCAGTCAGTCAGTCAGACAGACAGACAGACAGACAGACAGACAGACAGACTGTCAGTCTGTCTGTCTGTCTGTCTGTCTGTCCGTCCGTCACGTCACGTCACACTTTTGCCCTACTCATATCTTTGACACCGTTGCCCCGATCCATGCCAAACTTTGCACACACCCTCCTTGGCTGCCAAACCACAACCTCCACCTCTCACATGGCCCTCTTCTAGCGCCAACATGAGGCCGATTCTTGCAAAACACATTTTTGGACACTGCCCTAAAATCACACAAAGCGGTATACAGTAAGTCTAGAGTCATGTCATCAACATCAATCTGTCCCATTTAGCGCCACCATCAGGGCGATTTTTGCTAGACACATTGGACACTGCTACAGATTTTGCCCTAAAATCACGCAAAGCGGTACACAGTATGTCTACAGTCATGTCATCAACATGGATCTGTCCCATTTAGCGCCACCATCAGGCCGATTTTTGCTAAACACATTTTTGGACACTGCTCCTACAGATTTTGCCCTAAAATCACGCAAAGCGCTACACAGTATCTCTAAAGACATGTCATCAACATGGATCTGTCCCATTTCCCATATTCCCTCCTGATTGGCTACCATTGCCTTCTAAAGTTTGTGTATGCGACCTGACGGACACTTACCTCCCGATTAGGGAGTCTTAGGGCGTTTTACTGGTATTTATATTTATATTGTATGAGCCCCTCATCTGAAAATATTCGGTGCCATACAAGATTTGTGTTGTTAAAACTCTTTCAACCATTTTTTCCAAAAATTGCTTGAAAATAGACCATCTACAATGAACTATTTTCAAACATCTGATGTACTGTATACAAGGGTTAAAGACAAGTAGTTAAACTGATTGTGATGCTATGGAACTCCCTCAAGGACCACAGACCCCACTTTGAGAACCACTGGTGTAGGTATAGACAATGTCGGAATGGAGAGCGGGCCCCCCATAGACAAGATGTTATGTTGATGTTTTATAAGGCCGCAATCGAATCCATATTCTGCACATACAGTGTATTGCTTCTCTGTATTCTTATATGGATTGGTATTTTATCAGTAAGAAGACAGAGACTGCCTGCCAACCCGTGAATACATCTTAAGGGGTCTATTTTGATTGTGTTAAGTACCAGCTCTTATGCCTTAACTTTAAGGCCTGTCCATACTGTCTCCGACCACCAAACCTTTCATCGGAAAGGTCCGGTTCAACTAGAAAATGACGTCACTCTCATCTTCTGAAAAGCATTACCCCGAATTAGAGTTCGGAAAGCTGCACGTCGGAAAGTCGGAACTCTCAGACGAAAAGTTCAGTGACAGTATGGACAGGCCTTTGAGTAAGAGCTGGTACTGAAGACAATCAAAATATAGCCCAATATAAATGTATCTTGGTCCCGTTGGCAATCAAATGTTTCATACAGTATTTTAATAATTGAGATTTTATTTAAACACATCAATTGAAAGGGTTTCAGGGTTAAAACATGTATCTGATTAGATTGAGACTGCTGTATGGACTTCTGCACCCTGCTATGTAATGTGCTCTTTGTCCATCATGATGACCACACACAGGTCGTAGAGACCTTGCAGAGGTCTCTACGACCTGCATTTTGTTGGCCTGAAATGTTTTCAGTCGCTGCCTGATTTCCATGTGTATGCAAGTTTGATTGGTGCCCACCAGTGACATCATTGTTAGCCGGATTTCTTTGTTTTCAAACACGATTTTTTATTTTTATTTTATTATCTTCAGAACAATGGCTTCCATTATAGCATGCTAACTTTCCAGAAATAAAAAGCATGCCGTTTCTATTAGCTTGGATTCCCGATCGATGATGTCACTGGTAGGCAGGTTTCTGAACTGTCCACAGCCTTCCTGAGAGACAGAGTAGACAAAAATGGTACCATATTATAATGAGCATTAGTGAGGACCAATTATATGAATATAGGTTGAAAATAGTTAGGCGTTCTTTGAGACAATGTCCTATGCAGAGGATTTGGATGGATGTTTATCAATCAGGTCTCTGTACAAGATGTAGCTTAAAGTGCAATTAAACTTGTTTACAGCTTTAGGATGTATAGTTAGTTACCTTCCCATGATCTATTACTAAAATGTTGGCAAAATATCTTCAATAATTGCTCGGTAGACTTATAGATTAAAAATGGATTACAAAAAACATGCTCCCCATTGATTTACATGGTACCGCAAAACAGGTCTCAAAGTCACAGTTTTACAGAACAAAGTGTGTTCTACATGCAGTATGTATAAAATTACAATAACCGGATCACCATTTCTTTTGGAGAAAAATAAAAGTGAAGATCTTAATTTTTCTATTTAGGAAGAACATATCTTCTGAGACAGAATCCCAGTGTTTGTTATTGCCCCATTCTGGACGGGTACACATTAAAGTGTTTTACCCCCTCAGGCTGGGAACACATTTTTTGTGTATTACAGTATGTACAGTATGTATGTAGTGCAGTCATTTTTGAAGAAATGTTTTTCCTGATTTTTTTCTATGAAAGCCAAAGGTGTAAGCTATCAAATAGTTTGGGAATTTTGTTTCTAACTGCTACAGAGGCTGAATAATACGTTTTCCAGAAAAAACATTTTCAAATTGGACTTAGGTCTTTAAGGCTTTATTCAAAAGGGACTTAGGCCTAAATGGGTTAAGGAGCGATGATAGGAGCCTTTATCAATAGTTTTAAGCAGATGAAAAACAATGCTTAAACAGTATGTGGGATTACCTTTTTTTCTTTTACAGTGCAACTACAGAAAATGTCTCACCAATATTTTGACTTATATCATAATTGTAACTACACAACCCAGACCTTTACTAAAGTTTCAATGTAGCTTTAAGGGGGTGTAGTCTTGTGATTTTGGACAATATTCCAATATTCCATTGGAATCAAATCATGAAATGAAAAATGAACATGGTAAACTGATCATTGATCAACAATATAGGAAACAAGAAGAGAAGCAAACATGGTCAGTAAGAGAACTAGTAAAACTGGGCTTTAAGGTTTTGGAGATATTCAGTAGTTTGGACATTATACATTTTCAAACTTTCAAAATAATATTTTTTCAGTTTCTTATTACACACATAGCAACATGTTTTTAAGAAATGTAGGCTTATATATTTGAATGAAAGAAAGTTTCATATTATAATAATTTAGATTTTATTTAAACATATGCAAATGCTTTTAGAGTTTTAAAAAAGGTATCTGTTCAGACTGACACTGCTGTATGGACTTCTGCACCCTGCTATGTGACAGGGCTTTGTTCCTGATGATCACACTGTGCAGGTCATAGAGACCTCTTCAAGGTTTTGTGGTTCAAACAAGCTGGAAATGTGTTCGGTCACTGCCTGATTTCAGTGACACTCAGTGGTTGTCACATGACATGTAAGCAGGGGCGTCACACCAAATTCTGGGCCCTGGGTACAAGGATTCACTGCGGGCTAACTATTGAAAAATAGCAGATATACAAGCTCACAGCGCGGCACCGAGTGCCGCGCTGCGAGCTTGTAGATCTGCTATTTTTGAAAAATCGTGAAATTGTCAAGGACCCCCAAGATGATATGTATTTGGCCACGGACCCCGATCTCAAAATATTTAGTTCCAGGGACCCCCAGAAGCAAATTTGAGTTAGACATGTTCGCTTAAAAAATACATATTATATTCAAAGATTTTCACAACTTTTCAAAAATAGCAGATCTACAAGCTCGCAGCGCGGCACTCGGTGCCGCGCTGTGAGCTTGTATATCTGCTATTTTTCAATAGATAAAGTTATTAGGGCCCCTCCACCTTGGCCCCCAGTAACTCAACCCACTTTCCTACCCCTTGTGACGCCCCTGCATGTAAGACACTATTAGATTGGTGATTTCCATATGTAATGGAATAATGATAGGCCTACATAGAACCACAATGGAAATAACCATTGTGGTTCTATGTATTAAATTCATCATAGCATAAAAGATAACAGACACAATAATACATGTCATCAACAAATACAAACACTATTAACTACAAAAACGGTGGGAAATTACATTTAACTCCCCTTGTGGTCTCCTGATAGATGCTTTTTTCAGGCCAACATTGAGAAAGAAAACAGTGTTAATGGATGATGTCAGGGCATTCCACATTTTGGTAGCAGTATAGTATAGTGTTTGGTGGTCTGCTGCAGACAATAACCGTAACCAACCAAAGCTGACCACTGCTATCAGCGAATCACATGTGGGATATCATGTCAATGGGTCCAATCCTTTATAAAAGTAAACCGTTTCACTGCACTTTTTTACAGCAACTGTAACATTGTGAATCACATTTCCTGTGAAGCCGAATGTTTGCCTTGTGGTGGTGGTTGTGCTGAGCGGTCTGTGTGCTGCACAGGGTTACATATGGCCCCATGCTCGTCCTCTTCCATCTAAACACACCCAGAAGCACCTGCCACCTCTAAAGTCACTTCCACAAACTGTACAACCTTTACCACCTGCTGCTGAACCTTTTAATACATGTGGGGTTAAGGACCAATACAAGATACAGTGTGGCCTCGAAGACATCTCCGCTTCTGACTGTAACGCTATCGACTGCTGTTGGGATGGACAAATGTGCTATTATGGGCAATCTGGTAAGTGGTTGTCCTTGTTTTATTTGGTTTTGTTTTCAAAAGAATCAAATGATTGATTGTTTTGACTTTTTTTAACCTTTTTATTTTTATCCAGTGACTCTACAATGCACCAAGGGGGGCCAGTTCATTTTGGTGGTGGCCAGAGAAGCCACTCTGCCCAACATTGACATCGGCTCCATTGCTCTTCTTGGTGAAGAGCAAGGCTGCCACCCCGTGGGTACCAACTCAGCCTTTGCAGTCTACCAGTTCCCTGTCACTGCCTGTGGAACCATTGTGACGGTAGGTGGGCCCTTAACTGGACTCACTATTGAATTTAAATGTGACATATTTGTTCTCTATCGCAGCAATGAAAATTAAAATACAGTTGACTTACTATAGGAACAACATGGTGTTATAATCTATGAAAATAGGATGAGATCTTCATACGAAGTGGCAATTGGACCTCGTGGATCTATCTCCAGGGACAGTACCTATGAGTAGGTGATTTTTCTTTTCACCCCCTTTATAAAGGGTCTCTATTAGAGCAGTGTTGTGCTGGAGCTTCGTGTTTGTTTAAAGTGCTTGGATTACATAATGGACCAGACAGTGGTGGAAGAGGCAGTAAAAGTATTAGTTTGGTACCAGGTCTCATAGAATGTGTTAAAGAATTTAGAACAATATCCTGGTACACAATTACGTTAATTTTGAAACAAATATGAATTTGAATATAATGCGATTGGTGAGCTGTTGACATGTTGAACCTGATTTTGTTAAGCCATTTTGCATAGCCGCTGCAGGGTTCAATTATTATAAGGGAATAAAAGTCACATCTAAAGTGAATCATAATGAATCTTTATATTTACGCGTCAATTTCACAGCTGACATTCAGGTGAATGAAGTAGAAACTATTGAATGTTCTAGGAAATAGGTATAATTTGTTAGTGTAATTTGAAGATGAGAAGACTGAGCTGAGGGATTGTATTCTAATCTCTAATCTTTGATTTTTGGGGAAATATAGAATAATTTTAACATGAATGAAATGAAACCATGTGAGATGTTTGGAGGGAAGCATACTGTAACAGCTTTTTGGAGCTGTTATCAAATATTGAATTAGTTTGAAATGTAATGAAGTGGGAGAATAAAGTAGCATAAAATGGAAATACTTCACAGAGGACAGACCTTGAGAAAAATGTAGTTACTTTCCACCACTTCCCCAGAGTCTGTAGTGTAAATTAAACAAAGAATGTTATATGCATGGTGTGGCCCCTTTATGTAACTTGTCAGTTAAATCTTTACTCACAGCAAAATGTAATAAACAGATGGTTCAGCTACTTCCCTGTGAATACTTATAATACATGGCACGATGAATAATTTGGTACCATACTTGACCCAGGTATATAGTGCATTCATTGAAATTAATAAACAAAATGTAACAATAACACTGACCAAGATTTTTCTTTTACTTCTTCTCAGGCTCACTGTTTGTTGTAAATACACTGGTTCTTCCATTGAGGTCAACGTTGTTCCACCACCTCTACCAATCGCTGCAGCTGGACCCTTGCAAGTGGAGCTCAGACTGGCCAATGCACAGTGTGCTGTAAAGGGATGTAACGAAGGTTAGTGGGACGAAGCACTTTTGTTTCTTTGTGCATTTGTTTTTGCATGTTTTGTCTTTGTCCAGTGTCTAATTAACTAATCATGCCTCTTTGTGGAGCAGAGCAGATTGTGTACAACTCCTACTACACACACGCCGATTACCCTGTCACAAAGGTACTGAAAGATCCTGTGTATGTTGATGTTCGCATCCTGGGGAGGACTGACCCCAACCTCATCTTGACTCTTGATGCTGGGCAACCACTAACGCTAACCCACTTAGTCTTCCTCAGTGGACCCTGATAGACAATGGGTAAAACTAAGACCACCTTCTCTGATAGTTATGTGAGGTGAGAAATATTTGTTCTGTTAATCAACAGCAAGCATTCAATGTTAACTGTTGGATCTTTTTCTTCATCCTCCAGGTGCCCATGCCCCGATACTTACACGACAGGAATCGTGCCGGTGGGTCACGACGTTGAGTTCCCATCCCACCACAGTCGTTTTGTTTTCAAGATGTTCACTTTTGTGGACCAAACATCAATGACTCAGATGAAGGAGAAGGTATGAGAGACAATCAGAAAAACATAAATCTGGGCGTTCTCATCACCTGATCTCCCATTTCAATATTCTATCCTGTGTTTTTACAGGTGTTTATCCACTGTGACACATCTGTGTGTCTAGAAAATTGTGCACCCATATGCCCTACCTCTAACAGAAAGAGTGAGTAATAAAGATGTATGTATTGTACTGTAGGCCTATATTGTATGTGTTATGAAGGAAACCCCAGACTGTTGAGCACTGTTACCTGTTATTGCGACCGTAGGGAGCAAGTTCACTATGAAACCCGGCAGATCCTGTCCGTCCAAGGCAGGCGTCTGGGTAACGCCTCAATGTCTATAGCTGACCTGTTGTGACATCACATTGTTGACCCATATTTGGCAATGCCTATATATGGACGCTCCCAGATGATGCCCTGTTAGGGGAACTACACTAAGGGTCTCACTTCACTTTCTCACTTCAATATGTTGATAAAACCGTGCAGCAGCACTGCACTGAACAAAGTGCGCTCTCTCTATCTATGAGTGTGTGTGTGTGTGTGTGTGTGTGTGTGTGTGTGTGTGTGTGTGTGTGTGTGTGTGTGTGTGTGTGTGCACGCCGCACACGTGTGGAGAGAGACAAAATCATTAGCGTCCTGCCTCGCTCTCAAGCACATATGAATTAAAATAAACAAATGTTACATCATACATACATCATACATACATCATACATACATACGTATGTATGTATGATGTATGTATGATGTATGTATGTATGATGTATGTATGTATGATGTATGTATGATGTATGTATGATGTATGTATGATGTATGTATGTATGTATGTATGATGTATGATGTATGATGTATGTATGTATGTATGATGTATGATGTATGTATGATGTATGTATGATGTATGTATGATGTATGTATGTATGTATGATGTATGATGTATGATGTATGTATGATGTATGATGTATGATGTATGTATGATGTATGTATGTATGATGTATGTATGATGTATGTATGATGTATGTATGTATGTGTGATTTTTTGCCCATATATGGAGATCCCTGATGTCATCAATATTAAGCCCATATCTGGGAATGCCAATATATATACATTATTGTGTCAGTCTAACCAGTGTGGCTACCGCGACACGAGTCACACTTGCAAATGAATTCCGTCCTTGTCCCTTGTATGCCTATGGAGATCCCTAATGTCATCAATAATAAGCCCATAGCTTGGAATGCCCATATATGGACATATTGTGTGAGTCTCATGTGGTCTATAACATAAGACATCTATTATGTCAGACGTCAGTCATATCCATATTTGGGAAAATATTTTGTCCACATTTTGTCCAACTTAAACAACCAACCACAACTTGAATCACACTTCCGTCCTGTGCGAATTCCATCCTGATGCGCGACCTCGCCCTTTAGGCCGTGGTCGCTTTTCGCCTTAGGGCGTCTTACTGGTAATAGTATTACTTTTCTCTATGTTAATTAGTCATCATAACAATCTTTGGCCTAAACAATCTCCTACGACTTTCCTCCAAAGAGCGACACTGACAGAGTATAAATGAATCTGATGTGAATATGAATGTGATGCATAATGCATTGCAAACTGACCAGACATATCTGCTCTTTGTAGGGAGAGAAACACAACAACGTATCTCTGCTGTCATGAATTCTCACAGGCCAGACAGTACCAGGGTTTCCAGTGGGGAACTGTGCTTCATTAGTGCACCATAAACATTCTTCTGGTCCCATTGAATGGCATGATAGACAGTTTGTGACCACAGTAAATATCTGACTGATGAAACACTCATGTTGTATTTGGTAATACTTTGGAAAATAAATATATAAATAAACATTATATTGCAGGTAACAAACACATGGAAAACCATTATTATCTTTAACCATTCCTGACAAAGCACTATATGTACCGAAATGCATAACATATCCAAAAGGCATTTAGATTTAGGTTTGACTGTTTGTATTGAACACTGAACCAATAGATAACTCAATTATCATTTTTTTTTTCTTATGTAAATAAATAGTTGAACTAAGGGGCACAAAGTAATTTTTCTAATGGGTAAAGCTTCATATGGGAAAATACAGTTAATTTCACACACTTGTAGACTTTTTTTTATTTTATAATTATCTTTTGTTTGCTGAATAGTTGGCCTCCAGTGCCATATTTTCAAACTCATATAAAATTCCACAGCATGCTTATTAATGAGGAATAATCAATAAAGATGAATAGGTCTACACAACTCACTCTTCATCAGGCGGAACGGAGCGAACAGGCTGGCTTCCAGGCTAATAATAAGTAGGGTATAATAACCCTTTAATTTTATCATAATGTTACCGTCATTGGTTCTCATAGTGGGGTCCGGGGACCCCCAAGGGTCCTTGAGGGAGTTCCAGGGGGTCTCAGAGATAGAAATAACATTAAATGGGGGTAGCCTAATGTCAAACTGGGGGTGCTTGAAATTAAAATCTTCTCTTATGGTGGTCCCTGGCATATCTTTTCAAATGGGGGCCCACACGGTCAATTTTGGGGGTCCTCCTTGGCTTGACATGAGAAGGTTTGAGAACCACAGCCACTGTGCTAGAGTAAAAAACTGACTCAATTGCCCACAATCCTTCAGTGTATGGGCGACTCTAAATCAGAAGGCGGGTCCTAGTGACAACCAATGGCTGTTTCCCTTGAGCGTAGAAGCGAACGTTGATTGGACGGCAACTATGCCAATTTCGCTAATAATGACGACGGGTCATCACAGAAACGCGGAAGCGTGATCGGCATCGAATCCTATTAACCCTATTTCAGTCGTTAGTCATTACCTCTCCAAGTTCCATGCGACTCCGGCCATTCAGTTGTTGTGCTGCCAAGCTATTACGGTTAGCTGGACTCACCAACCAACAGCATCACCTGTCAGCAAGTCCCCGTCGTCGGATACACACAAGGTTTTACTGCAGCCATCATCAATTGTCATTTCCCAAGCTCACGATGCAGACCACCACCACCACCACTTCGGGTGCCGAGACAGGAGGGGCTTTATCCAAAAACATTCCTACTCTTACAACAGAACAACCCACTGGAGTGGCGCACAAGAAGATGAAGACGCCAGCGGCTGACAGCCTTTTTGCCTCCGCCAGCGATCATAGCCGTCTGAGGACTCCGAGTCCCCGGGTGGACCACGGCAGTGATGACTCCGAGGCAGAGTCCTACCCGGGCGGGCGAAGCGAGGAGGTCGACAGGGAGACCAAGGCCAAGGCGTTCGTGTGGTGCCGAGACTTTCTGTCTGGTTCCTGGAAGAGCCTCCCCGAGGCAGACTTCCAGATCGACATCGTCAGGTAATCAGGGGTATGGATGGACGGGGAGGGGACATACACAGATGGACGGACCACAATGGAAGTAATGGTTTCGAGCTGTACTTTGTTTTATACTTTTGACAGATATTTAGCCTATATAATATACAGTATGTCCATTATGTGTATCCTATACAATACAGTATGTCCATCATGTATATCAGGGGTCAGCAACCTTTTTGAAATGAAGTGCCATGTTTTTATTTTTGTAGATGGATAGTCAGTGTGCCATGTCAACATAGATTTTATACTTCAGGCATATTTTGATGTCATGACATTGTTGTATAATGATCATTATTAGCAAATAGCAATAACCCAACTATCTCCTGGCCTGACTCCCTCCCCAGTCAAAGTTCAGAATTTTAATGAATGTAGAATTATGTGCAGGATGTAATTTGCTGTATATTAGTTGACTTCATTTAATTTACCAAGTTTAACACACTCTCACACTTCTGCCATTGTGCCAGTGGCTAGTGTGTCCGTGATGGAGGAAGTGCCCACATACAGCCCCAGCTAACGTTATGAGGCAGGGATCAACCTCCCTGTGCCAGTGCTGCCTACCCCTGATTTATATGCATTATGCACGTTTATCAATAAAAGCAGTCTATCAATGTAATAGTTAAAATATCGATATCGATATGGCATTAAAAGACAGATCATTGTCAAAGTCTAACGAAAACATGAGAAAAATGAATGGCAATTCAAATTAGTTTGAAAACGAATACCAGAGGTATAGCAATATCAAATCTGAAACATTACTTACCAGACATCCCCATAATACCCAGTCAAAGAATAAAAGAAAAGGAAGGCCCTGATAGATCAAACTTGAACACACACACACACACACACACACACACACACACACACACACACACACACACACACACACACACACACACACACACACACAAGCCTATATTAAAGACATGAGACTGACTCATGGCTAATATGACATGTATGCAATGTGGTGACAAGGGAGATTCGTTGCAGTATAAACATAATTGCAATTGGAGTCTGACGCATTTTATTATACAGTATGTTGTTTATAAATGAAGTACTGTAGTAGTGGACCACTGCAGTTGGAACAATGTGCAGCTTTCTTCTCCTAGACACAGTCCCTTTTCTGTGCAGATGGCCTCATTCTGCTGTCCCCCTTAAAAACAATAAAACTTGAAATTCTATTTATTTTGTGTTATGTCTTGCAGTGGTGGACTGAGTAACCTGCTATACATGTGTAGTTTGCCCGACCACGTTCAGGCTGTGGGGGAGGAGCCTCGCAGGGTCCTACTCCGACTTTATGGAGCCATTCTACAGGTTTGTTGTTTTGTTTGTCCACAGTATCTGTGAGTGTTTGTGCTAACGTTAATAACTACAAGTGCACATTAGCAGAATTCCTGCAGGGGAATCACAAGACCACCATTGTCTGACATCCTTAGGAGATAAATGGCGTAGCATACTAGAATAAGTCATACCAAGTTCCTGTCTGCCGTCAGTATTAGCAGGGTAATATAAATATTCCCTGTGCCTCTCCCCTCTACAAACTCAGTAACCGCAATAGCCTGCCATCCTAACAGTATCCGTCTATGTCTGTGCATGATGTGTGTTAGGGAGAGGATGCCCTGGTGCTGGAGAGTGTGATGTTTGCCATCCTAGCAGAGCGTACTCTAGGGCCCAAGCTCTATGGCATCTTCCCCCAGGGACGCCTTGAACAGTACATACCGGTAACACACACACACACACACACACACACACACACACACACACACACACACACACACACACACACACACACACACACACACACACACACATATCATATGTTTTCTTTCTTTCTTGTTCAATTAAAGTACATAATCACACAACCTTGGAAGTGTGTAACTTGCTTTCCAGAGATTGCATTCTGTTGTGTATTTGACCCTCACGTAATGTTTTCACATTTGTGTTTATCGCTCGTCCCATGGTTCTTCAAATATCTACCAGCTAGCTAGCTAGTACTAAGTACTAGCTATTTGACCTCATTTGTTTTGTTAGCATTGCTAACCCACTGTCCACTGGATCGCTAACAAGCTTCCAGTGGACATTTCTCAGTAACTGTAGTAACCGTAACCAAATCCAAATGTAGAAACCTGAATTTCTATCTAAATCTCTTCCCACAGAATAACCGTATGCGCACTGAGCAACTCTCAGACCCCTCCATCTCAGCTGAGATCGCTCAGAAGATGGCACGCTTCCATACAATGGTGATGCCCTTCAATAAAGAGCCCAAGTGGCTGTTTGAGACCATTAATACGTGAGGACACAAAACCTTTCTCATGCACGCACTTCCTCTGCATGTACAGTATAAATTGTTAGAATTCTGCACACACACTGTCACTGTCCGGGGGAAACCTAGTATATTCAAAACCTTACGTTTTGAATAAACCACAAGCTCATGTTAATACTTTTCATTGGTTAAATATTAAAAGAATATTAAAACCTAGCATCCCTATTTTTTTTGTCATATTACATGGACATTTCCCCAAAAAACTACAAAAACAGCTCTGGGAGCTTGCAGATGGGCTATTTTCGCAACCCTTGCGTGACACAGTAATTCGAAGTATGAAACCGGTGCAGTCATACTACAAAGTATGAAATGGGGCATTAATTTATGAAGAAAAAAAAAGATATATGGACATACTAGGTTGCGGCCCGACAGACGATATGCTACAATCTTTTTGTTTTTTATGACTTTATTTTTCAATTTTCAAATTTTCCAACAACATCAACGTCACATACAAACAACCCCTTCCACCCACCCACCCACCCCACCCCCCCTAGGCTCTAAAAAACCCCCACAGAAAACAGACAATATACAAACAAAACATAAAAACAAACATAAGCAGTAGGACAGGATATTACACTTTTGGACAGGGACAACTCCCGCCACTTTCATACAACAGTGGCTTCAAAAAGACAGAGTAGATAAGCACAGTACATTCTGATACTTAGTTAAAGGGATGTTCCTCAGCAAAGGCAATAAGAGGGGTCCAAGCTAGGACAAAGTTCTTGCTGGCTCCCTTGACTTTATACCTGAGTTTCTCCAATGGTATGAAGGAGAGGACCTCCTTCAACCATTGTGAGAAAGAGGGTGGCTTTTTGGATTTCCAATTAAGAAGAATTAGTCTGCGAGCCAGCAAGGAGGCAAATGCAATCTTGACCATGACCACCTCCAGGAACCTCCTTCCTTTTAGAGGGAGACTAATGCAGTGTCTCATCCACTGATTTCATTCATTCAGATACATGGACCAAGTGATGAAGCTGAAGTTTGTGCGAGAAGCACATGTGAAGAAGTACAATAAGCTAATGAAGTTGGACCTGCCTGCAGAGCTGGAAAGACTCCGGTGAGCCACAATTTTACAAAAATATATTTTGATTATTGGTACTCGTCGTTGTCAGCCATTTCTTTGTATATTTCTATATTATTTGTCATATCTACCCTGTGCAGTGCAGTCTTTGTTTTATAAAGCCTGAAAGGCAAACAGAAATGACATTTTGATTTGTTTGTTCCAGTGTTATTCAGTGAAAAACACAATTAACTCGTTAATCTTTATGACAACTAAAATGATTATGGTCGTGACAGCCCCAGGGTTAGCAACACAACGCAAGCACTTGGCATACGACAGTGTCGGACAGGACCTTGGGAACAAAAAAATTAAAATATAGTATAGTTGAAAATGCAAGGATATGCTATTTTGCTGTTGATGCAGGCAAGTAAATTAAGCACAGATTCATATTTTTATTATGAACACGAGGTAATAATAAGAATGACAATTAAATACGTACAAAGTACGTAAATAAGTACAAAGATTAACAAAGTAGTAAGCAGTGAAAATAAGGATGAGATGTGATAATGACAAAAAACAAATGTGACAAAAACGAGGCACTAATATAATGTTCATTTATATGATAAGAATACCAGGATAGAATGCCTTTTATAATACAATAATAATATGTACAATAATATAATGTTATTACCATACTCTAGAGGTTAAGTCACAGTATCTGGATAGCATAAATATATTGTAAACAATATTACTGTAAAATATAAAAACATACTGTAAACAATAGTATTGTACATGTTTAGAGCGTAACCTTTCACCTAATTCTTCCATGACTTCACCCCTGAATGTTTATATAATAATAACAACACTCTGACCTTGCCAACTAGCAGACGGACAGTTCTTGATTGTGGTTGATAATATCTTCATAAAATTCCCTTATCTTTACAATATGCATGAGTCTCATTTAGGGGAATACACACATGTGTACTGTATGCCCCCAGACTATGATGCAACATATGTTGTAACACATCCACTCCACGTATATTAGTTACTCCACGTATATTAGTTGCTTATCACCTTCACAGTATAGCCATTTGACATACTGGTAATATGAGCTGATACTATCAGTGTCTATTACTAGCACAGATATAGATCTAAAAACGTAATAAGTTCTCTGCTTGCCAGCATGGTAACGTATGCTTATGCTTGTAGATGTTCTGCGTGCAACACCTTCGTACGAAGAATTGCACATCAGGATTCAGTTAGTTCAAGTGAAGTTTATCTCCCCCTGTCAGGAATTGACTCATCTACCTCCATTATTATGGCCAAAACCTGTAGAAGGAAATGTAGGTGTATTTTTGCTTTATGGTTAATTATAGAGTATGCATTGTGGATTTACTTTTTTTAACGAACAGTGCTTGACCTGACTGCACACATTGGTGCCATGGCATTGGTCCAAGGGTTCATTAGTCCGAATTTGTTAAGAGTACTATGCCTAACTCTAACCCTAACCCTAACCTTAACCTCAGTAACCCTAACTAAATTCGGACTAATGAACCTTCAGACTTGGGCAGTCCCCCACACATTTACATGCAGCTGCTTTACTAAGAATGTCACTTGGCTCATACCGCTGATAACACTAGCTGTCATACAAGTAAGTCATTTGCCTCTAGTTTGAATGGGTTAAACAGGCACACTCAGCTGACACTGACAAAACCTCCCTTTAACTGTCACCGTGGTTGTGGCATTTCCTGATGTGGGTTTGGATTCCACTGACACACATTTCTAACTGGCAAAGTATCATCGTGGGTACCTCTTTACTCTCGATATGAGTTACAGTACACTTTGTTTTTTACCTTTTTTCATACCGAATAATAATGTTGAGTTTCACTGTCACTCACTATCTGTTCTCTTGTCCCTCTCTACCCACAACCCCCACTCCTCTGTTTGCTCAGCGAGTTGCTGGCAGCAACCCCATCCCAAGTGGTATTCTGTCACAATGATGTTCAGGAAGGTAAGAGCCTCTCTCGTCCTATCAGGCGCTTTGCTCATCCTCACGCTGCTAATTTGGGCTGGTTGATCCGCCCTCTTGGCGTCACTGCCACATTTCTTAGAACTGAGTTTCCTGTGCATGTGCAGAGCATATTCAGGCTCGGGCAAGAAAGGAATCAATCAGTCACATTTGACTTGCTTTGAGTCCAAGCTATCTCACGAGGACTGCTCAAGCATGTGCAACATGTCAATACTTTAAGACTTTGATGCCTCATATTGATTAAAAAAAAAGAATTGCCTTGCTTTTAATATTTTTATAATTTATGTTATGTTATGTTTTTCGGGGACTGACCATAAGTCCGAAGGTTCATTAGTCCGAAGGTTCATTAATCCGAATTTAGTTAGGGTTACTGAGGTTAGGGTTAGGGTTAGAGTTAGGCATAGTATTCTTAACAAATTCAGACTAATGAACCTTCGGACCAATGCCATGGCACCATTTTTTTCACCAACTTCTGGCTGATTTATTACTAAAAAAGGTGCACTAGTGTTCAAATGTAGCCTAGTTTGATCTCAATTTCTAATTTAGGACGGAATCTACACACTACTAATGGTTTAAGGGTTGCACCACCCGAAATACATTTGCAACATAGGCATAGGTAACAACTTAAATTTACACTTAGACCGTAGTAGGTGGGAAGTCCATAAAATTCTGAATGTCGTTTGGATGACTTGGACGTCTTGGAGGGTGAGGATCAGCAACTGTTTTGCGCCAGCCCCTTGTTTGATGACATAGATTTATACTCCTGCTTTCATTTTCCATGAGAATTACTGAGGATTACTAACCTGCAGTCAGAGACAGTTTTCCACCACAAGACCTTCTTTTTTCACACAATGATTACCAACACAACGAGTACTTTATTCTCCAAGAGTGGTAAATTACAATGATGATGAAGAGTGCTCACCAGAATGTAACCCTGACCTGAATAGCGTTATCATTTCATTAGTAATGAAATATTAAATAAATGATTTGCGGAAACTATGATAGGCAACAACCTTGTCCTAGATTGATCAGTCCGACTGTTTACATTATGTTCATGTAATGTGACAACACATAAATAATTAAATAAAGATAGCTTTAACTAATTGGCAGAAAGTGAAACCCTCATTTTCTGTAACAATATTTTAGTTAATGTGGACACCATTGTAACTGTGTAGCTAAGATCTTACAAGTATGTGGTGCAACTAAATAAAGACACAGCTTTATTATCAAACTAACTTTCAACCTATAATTTATTGTGGCTTTAGGCTCCCTAACTGAAGAGAGATCTTGTACACAGCTGATGCAACAGGCTGCTTGTGTGAATATTTTATTTTCACTTATTCTATTTTATTTGCTTCCACAGGCAATATCCTGCTTCTAGAAGACCAAGATCCTGCCTCAACAGAGAGACTCATGCTCATAGACTTTGAGTACAGCAGTTACAACTACAGGTGATGTGATGTGTGGTCTACTTGTATAATTTTGAGTTGGGAATCCGGGGAACCAGGTTTGGTTACATATTTAAAAATCCAGTAAAATATTTTGCCTTCTCTTTGTCAAGAAATGTTATGAACTGCCTCATATATATATATATACTGTCTGTCTCTAAAAAATGATTGATTGATTGAAGAATTTATTAGAAGTTTGCGTAGAAAAAGGTACAGTTTCATGACAGTACAGTTCACTGGTACGAGGTCAACTAAAAGGATAAGCTCAAGTAAGCACATGACCTATTTAAATTGAGATCCTTTTTTTTTACTCATAACGTTGATTGACAGACAGATAAAACACCGCACTATGCAGAGAAAAGATTTACACACCTTTAAGGCCTTCGGTAGGGCGTTCCACATTTTAGCGGCATAGCAGGAGAACGAATTTGACCCTTTGTTTAAGTCGAATCTGGGTTGAACGTGATCTGTGGAGCTGCCTCTGGTGTTGTAATTGTGGACATCCTTGACATTTTGTCAGGTACATGGGCATCTTAGTGGTGTATAAGATTCCACTTTTTTCTACTGTGTTTGGTTCTGGTGCCATTACTGATTGTGACAACTGGGGTGTTCTTTCCTGTAGGGGCTTCGACTTTGGGAACCACTTCTGTGAGTGGATGTATGACTACACATACAACCAGTGGCCTTTCTACAAGGCCACGCAAGAGAACTATCCAACCAGAGACCAGCAGGTTAGTCTAAGCACCTCCCACTCAAAACAGAGAGCAAAATCCTTCTGTATTCAGGCTAATACATGGTTTGGTCCACAGAAATTTTGTAATTTCTGCTGGAAAAAGTGTCAGCCAGTTGCAACAGTGTTTTTGAATTGCTGAAGCATAAATTAGGCTTTCGAGGAAATGCTGTGTAGGATTCACATAATTCCATTCTTCTATTTTCTTTCTGTTGTTAAATTGTATTTATGTATATAACCCCATGGTTCATACATACACTTTCTGTCACATGCAGAAAGTGACTGTATTAGACAGCTTGGTTTCTTACCTATAGACAGTATAGACTAAACTAGAGGGTATGCGCATGACATCATCGTACCTGGAAGTTATGCAGGGACGCCTACTGAGTGGCAAAAAACAGAGTCAGTATGAGACATGAGGAGTCAGTAGTAGGGAGGAGGAGTCAAGAGGAGTTTCCCAACGAGTGCTTCCAAACCCAATGCTTCATGCTGCTTTATGTTTTGCCACTCAGTCTAGATGAGTGGCATATGATGCATACCCTCTATTTTAGGGAGTGTTTTTCTGTCCACACAATGCCATCTAGTGGCTAAAAATGTCAACTGTTTCAATTGGTGCATAGGCCTACTGGGAGTCAATGCTCAGCAAAATATTCAGGAGATGTTAGAATAGTATGTTTGTACATCTACTTGGTGGTTTTGCAGCATAGCATTGTCCTGTGACATGAGATGAGATATTTATATGAGTGATATATATTCGTATAATTGACACATTAGTATAGTTGTCCACCCTAGCATTGAGAGTAAGTGGAACAGCCAAGGTGGACTCTCTTACAATTTCTGTTCACATAAAATAGGAATCAGAATAATTTCTCTTCATTCCAGTGGTTGCACATAAAGTTGCCAAATTAGACTGCAATACAAAATGCAACCATAAACAAATATAAAAAACGTATTTTCCAGAAAATTGTTTTGCTCTGTGTTGCAGCTTCATTTCATTCGTGGTTATTTGGCGGAGCAGGGGGGATACCCTGATAATGCCACACAGGAGGACCAGACACGCATCGAGGAGCAGATGTTAATTGAAGCTAATAGGTAGGAGATGTTAACATCCCTCTTCTTGCTGATCACTCTGTTAACTAGAGTAGGATAAATCATCACAATGATCAGGAATAAGAGAACAAACTTGAAAATATTTCTTATTACGGTAATTAAAGACTTCAACCATTTTCAACCCATCTTCACATGCTAAAAAATGTAAGGAGGGCTGTGGACAGATCAGACACCTACCTACCAGTGACATCATCGTTAGTTAGATTCTTTTTTTTTTTTCATTTTTTTTTTTTCAAACATTTCAAAAAATGTAATTAGATTTTTATTAACACGAGAACAATGGCTTTTCCAGGAATAGAAAGCCTGCAGTTTCTCTAAGCTTGGATTCCCAATCAATGATGTCACTGGTAGGCGGGATTCTGAACAGTTCTCCATGGGTACACAGAAATGGTGCCATTTTATCATGAGTAGTAGTGAGGATCAGTTATATGAAGATATTATTATTATTCTAAAATTAAGTCATACATTTAATCCAGAGGCTATAAAGTGGTGTGCAACGCCTCAAGTGATCCAGGTAATTAATAGCAACCTATGAATACAGTTGTGGTGTGTGATGACCAGTCAAAGTCAAGAGATTTGTGGCTCGGGTCTTGGGAGAACTGGCTGGATGGAAAAATAGATAATGGGAAGATACTGTTGTGGCGATGGTTAGTCTTGGATGGACTGCAGAAAGATGATGTGATTCTCCTTTTGTCTGATTTGTAGGTATGCATTAGCATCGCACTTTCTCTGGGGCCTGTGGTCCATCATTCAGGCCAGGATATCGAAGATTGAGTTCGGATACATGGTAAGCAGGAACATTTTAGTTCTCTTTAGCTGACATCTCCTTGATGATAAAACAATATCAACTGTTGAGACTAGAGGCGTGGAAATGTATCCTTTCTGTGTATTGATTTGGACGATGAGCATTACATAATAGATTAATAGCCCTCTAAAGTTTGTTGTTGATCTTCCTATTTCAGGAGCAACATCACATTGGACTGTGTGAAAATAAACTAGGCTTTCATGCTTCTCTATTACTATATGAGAGATATGACTGAGGTATTATATAGTCACTATGTTGTCACTGCCTGTAATAGAAAACGATTCTATAGATGTTAATTCTAACAACCTTACTGAACAATATATATTCTGAGCTTTATCCCAACCATTTATCAAAGAGAGAGGATCAATAATAAGAGAGAACCATCTGTTTGAAGTATCCTGAATGATTCATTCAGATTTTGAAAACAGTTTTTTCGCATCTGGTTATAAAAGGAGTGATAACACACAGAAAGCTACCACAGATGCAAGGCTATCACATACACTTGAGGTGTATATCTACCCAAAAATCCCTATGAGAATGAGAATGAATCCCTCCAGATGATACCGATGACCCCATATTTCGGGTCCTGGCTCACAGACTATAGGCAGAGATCAGTATTCAGCAACCGATCATAAATATGGGCACACCATATTGCCTATATTTATTGGTCTTAAAGCATATCAATCAAACCCTAATTACTTGTATAGTTGTAGCAATAACAGTTATAGATATATTGTCGTTTTAACCTATATGCGTTCTTGTCAGCTAAAATGTGGTGCTTGTGTTTCAGGACTACGCCCAGCGCCGGTTTGATGACTACTTCAGACTAAAGAAGCTCTATAGCTAAATTCCACCTCTTATTCATCTGAATGTACTGGCATTTTCTTTTCATCTTTCCATATGAACCTTCCAGTAGAACATCTCTCACTTAGTAAGTGAAAATTCTTCCACTAAATGTGAAGCTTTTAGAAATATTATCTAAGACATCTTTCAAAAATCGTTGACGTATCCAATACAATGCACCCCTGCTCTTGACAATTAATAGTGAATGAAAGGCAGACTGTTGGAATGAAGGAAATCTATTCCTGAATGTCATGCACAAGGACAACTCTGTATTGTTAGTCCAATGTAATGCACTTACGGTAGTCCCCAAATAGTGAAATGCAGTGAGAACAATCACCGCCTATTTTATTTGATCTATTGTTTACAAATGGCTTGCGGGGGGGACAGACTATTTGTTATTCCAAGCCATTTTTATCTAACACTTTTCTGTGTTGTGTTTTCTTTTTCTTGAGGGTCCAAAGAACCTCGGTGTTCTTTGTATTTAGTTTTTGAACTTCAAAAACATCTATTGCACACTCTGTAACTATCAAAACTGTAAATGGCTCTTCTCACAACTGCTAGATATGAGTTTTGTTAACAGACCGTACTGTACTGCACTGTACTTTTCCATATTGTATTTGAATCCACTGGTTTCATTTTGTGTTGTGTGTTACGTTTCATCCAGTGTTTAATTTCTCTCTCATTTTGATAATTTAATGGTAGGGCAACAGATGAGGCGTCAATCTCTGATATTTAAATACTAACTAGTCTACATCTAAACAACAATATCAGTGTCTTCATTTAATTGTATGTAAATGACTTAAAATGAGACGTTTTGAAAAGGTGACCTACAGGTAGCAGAAGAAGGAAACGATGATGATATCACAGTTAGAGGAAACTCCTAGATGTACAGTATACTGTATTAGGTATGTTAAATTTAATGTATATTGATGATATAATTATCCTTATATTTGTTTAGTGAGTTTACCATTACAAAACTGCTCAACCGCACGTTTGGGGTTGGGGCAGATTTAGCTGTTCAAACACCTTTCTGACAGCATTTTCAAAACATTTAGTGTTTATAACAATACAATTATAACTACTACTGTTTTTTCCACAATATTTGAATATCTGTTGCCCTGCCTTTAATGAGAGGTGAGAGCATTTAAAAGACAATATTGTTGTTTTTGCATGTTTGGCCCATTGACCACACATACTGTATTGGGCATTGCTGTAGATTTGTTTTTGTTTTTTAGGTTTAAATGCTTTGTTTTAATGCAGTTGAAAGTGTAGATTTACAAACAAAAGTCAAATATACATTACTTCATGCTAGCATTTAAGATTTACAAGCTTTCAATACAAATATATAAAAAAAACTGTGGTGTGCATTGAAAAATGCTGGCAGTAATTAACAATATAGCCTACAGAACTTGCAGTCGATGGGGTAAACATGCAAGAATACCCGTGTTGTCCGTCCTTTTACTGTAAGTTCTTTCATTTCAGACCAAGGACTTGAACTGTGTTTATGTGAGCATTAGAAATGAACATGTTTGACCAGGCTGCTGGCGCAGCGGTCCTAGGTCCTGACGACCTTTGCTGCGTGTCGTTTCCTGCCTCTCCCTCTTTCCTGTCTGTTTTCACTTAAAAAGGCAAATCTTAAATAAAGAAATTAACATGTTACCACGGAAATATTCAACAGCTGTGTGTAGATCGAGCATGATGCAAATAAATCTCAACTGCATGTATGGAGGATTAGATCCAAAGAAGATAATGAGGGCGAAAGAAAATGTATTGCAAAGCAGCAATGTCTTGATGTTCCCAGTTTTATAAGTGTATTTGCATCGGTTTACTCATCATCACCCTGGCCCGGATGCAATATTAAGAAACATGCTGAACAGTGCCTAACATAACATCCCTTTGCTCTAACAATTTAACACTTCTGTTGTTGCATTCTGTTTTGTTTTGTCGTTTCAGTTTTTGCCATGCTTTTTTTGTTGTTGTATCATTTTGTAGAACTAACTATACTGTACTTTAATTTAATAAACATACATGGTTTGTACCTATAACCAAAGATTACTCAAATGCTTTCAGATGTAAGTGAATAGATGGATATTACCCACCTCTTCAACCGATAAGCAAAACATTTAAAAGGGTAAAACATGCAATGATTTGTGAGCTTTTTTTCCTTTTTGGAAATTTATAGCTTATTATGACATGCCCAAAATAGGCACATCAGGTTGAAAGTGGTTAGATTAACCATAATCTAGGGCTGTCACGATATGACATTTTACATGACGATTAATTGTCATTCAAATAATTGGTGATTAACGATTTAATTGTGTTTTTGTCATTTGTCATTGGCTTTTAGGCTTTGAAGTTGTACATGGCAGATATGATATATAACCTAAACACACAAATACATTACTGACATATTTGACAACTTACTACTTAAAAAATAACATTGATTGTGGAAATAGCCGATCTACAAGCTCACGTGAGCTTGTAGATCTGCTATTTCCACTATTTCTGACATTTTTCAACATTCATGATTATGACGATTATGACAAAATAATTGCGATAATGTCAAATAATCACGATTAGGGGATTATGTCATAATTGTGACAGCCCTACCATAATCATGTTATGTAATGCTCTTCTGCTTCACGTTTATGTCAGGACAGTAACGTGAGCTCATCATGACGTGACTTAAAGCAGAGTAAATGGTGTAATGTTTCTTTGCCTCTTCACCCCGATCCAGGAATAGACCCGTCCGTCCCAAAGAACTATGCTGCACAGAGTTCCACGTGAGCACACTGTTGGCTATCTTCAGAGCAGAGGGGCTTCACATCCGAACAAACTACGACTTATTTGTTGTTTAGGTTCAAATGCTTAAACTTTAATTCAAACTTAATTAGCGTTTAATTGAGCTGTTGTACATTCTTTTTATGTTGTATGCTTGGTATTTTCCATTGGTACTTAGACACAGCTGTTTTATTCCCTTGTTTAGTTAAATATCAACAGCACTTGATCGAGGAATGAGACAGTAAGGAGAAGACCAGCAGATGTGTAGGCTGTACAGTTACAATTGTCCATCCCTGGGGTAGTTCAGAATTAAGAGGCATACTTTATGTCGATACTTAATTTTAAGATACGTCGAACAGATGCTACAGAAGCAATCTTGAATTTAGAGCTTGAAAGGTTTTGATAATTGGGAATATAAGCTCTGGCCTGGATTTATTACTACACATTGTACACTGTTGGGCAAATATGTGGGTAAATTGAATCATGGCTATTAATTCATGCATCTGAATGTGTATTCAGTATGTAAGCGAATGTAAATGAGGCCAATTTAGTGACATTTGCTGCTCAGTGGTATGGATCCACTCAGACGATATCTAATAATGCTGTTATTGTGGATCAACTCATGGTTGAAGTATGTTCTTAAGAGAATTCATGGAGCTTTTCTAGCAGCCATTCGGTGGACGGCATCACCAGGCGTGAGGGGTAAAGGAGCGCACAAAACTGAATCAGAGGAATGGGAAACCAGCAAGGCACTCCGCACTTATGGCCATGGAGACGGACATGGAATCATGGTCACAATTCAAACTAGCACACATGCATTTAATGTAAGTATAACTACTTGGATTCAACAGAAATACCGCTCAGACCAAGAGGAATCCCACCTGGCCGTGGGAATATTAAACTTCTGGGTTTCAGGCAGGGCTACCCGGTACAGGTCATGGCATCAGTGTAACTTCCTGGGTTAGAACCCTGTTGAGCCACGGTGCCTGGCCCAGGGTTCCAATCCAGGTAGTTAAATTGGGGGCTTATCCGGATCTTGTTTTGCTGGCTGATAATGGACAAAATCAATTATTCATTTGACCAAAATACCTCCATGTTGATACTGTGGGGAATATTGTATACAGTCTGTGTGTGGGGATGACTATTGGTGCTTTCACAAAATATTTACGCAATGAGATTTTTAATGAATATCAGTAATGCCTTTATAATAGCTAAGTGGGTAAATATTTGAACAGCTGAAACAGTCAGGTGAGAAAATTACATCGCTTTACAGCAATGCAGTTAACACTTGTGCCATTTTATAATATTATGATATCCAAAATCACATACAATATCTTATCTCATAAGCCCGACTACTGCATTTATGTCCAAGTTTATACTTAGTTTATATTGCTCAATTGACTAGGTGTGATTCCCCTTTGGTCAAGTGGTAGTTGTTTGGTTTCTTATGCACAGCATCCCAGGGAAAGATTACTGGCTGTTAGATGAGAACATTTCAGCATTAAAGTAAATGTGTTGTATTCAGTGGGCATAGTTGAATTAGATCAGCATTGCTTCATAATGGTTCTAATCTACACTCCATTTCTAAGGTGGATATCCGAAGGCTCTCGGAGTGCAGCGAATACTTCAGAGGCCTGTCCCAGTCCAGGATGAGAGAGACCTCCGACAGCCTCATCAGCCTGGACTACGTGCCTTCCTCTGTCTTCTATCATCTCTTAGAGTTCTCCTTCTGCGGCCAATTCCAGGTTTCCCAAGAGGAGCTTGGTGAACACATCCAGGCGGGTTGATTGAATTGTACCGCTTTCTCTGCAAAGCCAGTGTTAAGACGACACACACTCAACATACGTACCCACAAATCCACCCCAATTTCCCTCTCTTTCTGTCTCGCTCTCTTTCTGATGCAGGTGGCCAGTTACCTCCTGGCTGAGGGCTTCCTCTCAAAGTGTCTATCAGCCTTGGCAGAAGAACTCAGCCCCGACAACTGTTTGTCCTACCTGTCTCTGGCTCAGGAGATATGCTGTAATGAGCTGAAGATGAGTGTATTTATCTATTTGAGCAAAAACCTGCTAGAGTTGCACCAACTCATCAGGTACAGATTTGGTTTGATGCAGCATTGCTATCCTCACCTAGTATTTTGATTACATGGCCATGTTACTTTTACCTTTAACAGCACACCATATTCAATGTTGAGAATTTGTTACTGGGTTACTGTTTTCTGAGGCTCTGCGACTGGTTAATATGGTTTCCTCAGGTGTTTGAATGAGGAGGAGCGAGAGGAAGTAATTAATCTGAGGACACAGGGAGATCGGCGTCTCTGCAGTCTCAGGAAGGAGAACTTAACCACTTGGAATGACCCAGAAACGGAAGCTGCGCGACACATCTTCATATTTGAGGCGTCAGACGGTGATGGATATTGGCGCTCCATTGAACAGCTCCCTTTCAAGGCTGACAAGTGGTGTTTCACTACAGTAGTCCTGTATAACTATCTGTACATCATGGGCGGTTACAGACATCGCATGAAAAGGGGCTGGGAGTTCAAAATGGCTTGCTTCAGGTATAACCCCATCACTCATACCTGGGTCTCCACAGCTCCTCTGATCAAGGTGAGCCAAGTCTCCTCTGAAACGGACATCTGGCATTTTGGCATTGTGCACGAAAAAAGCTGCTGGTTGTCGTTCTGTCTTTCCAAATTCTCTTACATTGATTGGCTGGTACTTGGATTCCCTGGTGACTCCTGACTCTAGCACATCCCTCTACACTGCTGTTAATGTTACGACCCCTGGGAAGACGCATGGAGGTTTGAGTCCTCTCTGTCGATTGTAACACTGCCAGTCCATTTGTTCTGTCCCAGTAGATTGGGCCATTCTTTTGCAATGAAATGTGCTTTCAAGATTACATTTCTTTTAGTTGTGTGATGTGTGTTGTGATTGTGAACTCTGCCCTATAGGCTTGTCTCCTCCCTACCACTCACTGACTTCCAGTTCACCATGTCGCTGTCCCATGATGTGCCACTGGCCACTAGCCTTGGGCACTGCCTCTATGTGCTGGGAAACATCCAGAGGACAGGGGAGAAACTGGTTCTGCAGTATGACACCACACAAGGTAAAGCCCAACAGCAGCTCTACCCCAACAGAGAAAGATTATTATCAGCCCACAGTGGCCTGAGCCAGGTTTGTCTTAATTTGCTTTGACTCATGTCATTATTCAATTATCAAAATGTTGTAATCAGTGTTAAATTTGACAATTAAGGCCTTAAACAACCACTTCGCTTTTTCCCAAAAGTGACGCTACCTCCATGTCAGAGAATAGAATGAATCTTTATTGTCAAATCACATTACAAGTAAGGTGTGTACAATTGTGCGTGTTCATCATTGTGCAGTTAAAAGATTATTAAAGAGTATTAATAGAAAGGTCTGCTCTACTGAGTGCATTTTAGTTACATGATTAATACTGACAAGGCAAATAATAGCAAGGTATCGAATCAGCTGTGTTCTGACGATGAAAATGTAGCCTATTCAGCGGTTCATTGTATGGTGCTGTGTCACCTTTTCACAGGATGTTACATAAATAGGAGTCCCTTGTTGTTCTCCTCTAGACTCATGCAGGGGTGTCGCACCAAATTCTGGGCCCTGGGTACAAGGATTCACTGTGGGGCCCCTGTGCTTTAACTATTGAAAAATAGCAGATATACAAGCTCACAGCGCGGCACCGAGTGCCGCGCTGCGAGCTTGTAGATCTGCTATTTTTGAAAAATCATAAAAACCTTTGAATATTTCAAATCCTTCTAAGGTTTTTTTTGAAAAACCTATGTTTCGATGTCAGTGGAGCTCAAACCTTTTCATGTGCAGGACCCCCAAAATGGTATGTATTTGGCCACGGACCCCCATCTAAAAATATTTAGTTCCAGGGACCCCCCAGAAGCAAAATTTGAGGTACAAATGTTCGCTTAAAAATACATATATTCAAAGATTTGCACACATTTTCACGACTTTTCAAAAATAGCAGATCTATTTTTCAATAGCTAAAGTATAAAATAATTAAGGCCCCTCCAACACCTTGGGCCCTGGTAACTCAGTCCCACTTTCCTATCCCTTGTGACGCCTCTAGACTCATGGTCTGAGCTGCTCCCCACACTGACCAGAGCTGAAGCAGACCTCCCCACCCTCTACTTCCTGGGTGCCACTGACAGGCTGTGTGTGATTGGAGGAAACAACTCTGAGAATGTGGTGACATCGTTCTGTGTTCTGTCTCAAAAGTGGGGTCGGGTAAGAGCAAGAAGAGAGACTTTGTATAAATAAAACATCACTAAACCTCATAAAAATTGGCAAGAAGACTCTGTTAATGTTTATCTCTTAAGTATTTATTACAGGTCCTTCCATCATTCATTGATACATGCGTAACTAACGCTCGACCCTTCTCTCTTCCCTCAGGTGGATGGGACTCAGAAGATTGCCTTTGCAGGCCAGGGCACAGTTTTAGGAGAGCAGCTGTTCATGCCAGCCATAGAGTACAACAGCATTGTAAGGCTGAACCTCCAGACCCTCTCCCTGAGCACCCTTCCTCCTCTTCCTATATCCACCCGCTATGAGGCCGTCTTTCACCTACACTTTTGATACAATACTTGTTTGTTGCTGTTTCTCCTCCCCATGCATTTTGTGATTGACGAGAATACACAATCTGTATTCCAGCTTTCTAAGATATGTTTGGGGCTTTTCTGCCTTTATTTATAGTATACAGCAGAGGTAGGCAAACTTAGGCACTGGTACATGTGAGAGAGAGGAATTTTGGTTTAGCCAATTAAATAAAAGTCCCCTCACACCCCATAAAGGTTTTGTGGCGCAGTTTTTAGCCCAAGTAATGTTTTTCATGCAAAACAAATGCTTGCAATGGATTCAGAATCCTAAAGAACCTCTTGTTTGGCCCCTCACATGCTACTTAAAGCAGATTTTCTTTTTTTTATATATTTTTCTTTTCCTTTATAGTGAAGTCGATGGGACAGTGAATATACAAATGGCCTTAACTTTTTTTCGCAATATTTCCGGCAGAGAGGGCCTCTCATTCTGTGTACCTTAATGAGAAAATGAATAGAAAAAACAAAAATAAAAAGTGTGTCATGCCGTCACAGGTTCAACCCTTTTCTTTGAGCTTTTGGGCCTGTGGCTCCCCGACTAGTAGACAGACAGGAAACAGGGAGAGAGACAGGGAGTGACGTGCAGTAAAGATTGTCATGATTGGGAATCGAACCTGTGGTACACTCAGGTCAGGCTGCATTAGTGCCTATGTAGTATGTCCCTGTATTGCTAGGCCAGTGCTGCCCCAGCATTTCATCTTGAACGCAGTGGATGATTTCATTGATCTGGATATTGTGTGTGACCTTTTGTGAGTCAAGGCCACTACATTATAATGCCTTGTTTATATTTTACACATTTTTGGCACTCAAGATGCAGTACAAATAATGACATGGTGTGACAGCTAAACCTACCTCAGGTCGACACAATCTGAATTAGTATTTATTGGAGTGTCAAGATATGTTACATACATAGTTGAGATAAACAATGCATAATTGCTGATGAGGCGTTTATTCCTATTTCATTTTGTCTTTGTTCCCAAATTCAAAGGGGAAAAAAAAGCAGAGGGCGCTGTTTTTTCTTTTCTAAACCTAATATATGTTCTTCAAAATTGGTCTCACTGCTCGCTAGAAATAACAGATTTTCAAAAGGACATGTAAAGTTTTTTTTGTTGAAAATCTGTTATTTTAGGTCAGCAGTGTGGCATTACGACAAAGTATCCTATATTCCGGCCCCTAACATCACGCTCATGTCACAGGTGAACCTCTTGAGTCTGACGTCATGCTCATCACCATGACTCAGCCATAACCATATAAGGAGTGTTGTCTAACCTCAATTTGTTGTCATGGCATTAGCAAACAAATCAGTCAGCTCCATATGGGCACAAAAGGGGCATGCCCATATATGGGCATATACTGCTGACATCAGGGATCTCCATATATGGACATAAAGGGGACAAGGAATGACAGATACTGAGATCTCCATGGCATAAAAGGGACAAGGACTGACAGATAGAGAGATCTCCATATATGGGCATATCAGTCAGATCGGCGGTGCGACATACTGTAGGTCGCTTGCCGATGAAGCCGGTCGATTTGACATATGGCCCAAGTGAGTGGCACCAAAACTGTGGGAGGAGTAGTTCGGCAAAACAAAGTTTATCCAGGGGGGGTTAGAAAGATGGAACAAAGTGGAGAACCACACTAAATTGCCCTTATCCAGAGAATGACAGCTCATCACTGCCAAGTTTGTCATTGCATTTTGTCTTCTGACTTTTTATTAGCAGAAGTGATTTTGTACTGTAGAACACTGTGTAGGCATATGAGGTTACCATCTAACTATGGTGTCTGGTTACAAACAGAAGCTTTCTCTGAGGTGTGTGTGTGTGTGTGTGTGTGTGTGTGTGTGTGTGTGTGTGTGTGTGTGTGTGTGTGTGTGTGTGTGTGTGTGTGTGTGTGTGTGTGTGTGTGTGTGTGTGTGTGTGTGTGTGTGTGTGTGTGTGTGTGTGTGTGTGTGTGTGTGTGAGAGAGAGAGAGAGAGGCGGAGGGTTAGAGAACAGAGGAGGGGACAACTCTGATCTCAGTACCTGAGTAAAGCAACTCAAGGACACTGGAGTCACACAGAGCATACAAGACTGGGTCCAGAGGAATTTCACTGCCACTGTGACAGAAACCAATGTCACAGCAACCTTCCTAAGCTGATTATTGTGCATCTGATTCAAAAAAGGTAAGAGGACTTTAGACTCTTCTGCATGCATCTGAAGATAGATTGTCTGGTTGTTGGCTGTGGTGCATTTAAAGCTGCTTAATACCACATACGTGTGTTAACAGTAACACAGCTTTGAATAAGAATGAAATGACATGACATGACATGACATGACATGACATGACATGACATGACATGACATGATTTGTTGAATGAAGTGTAATCTGTAATGTGTCATGGGCCAGATATAGACCAAAGCAAAGGCATACAAACCTAAAAATCATTTACCAGGGTTCTTTTTTGAGAATATAGTTAGAGTCTCTAACTCATGGTTACCCATAATGTATCTGTTTAATCGAATCTCATTTTGCTCCACTTGCTTTATCAAGTAAAGCAAGTGTAGCTCCCTTTGAAATGTGGCCTGTACTCTCTGTTTATATTTTCATGCCCATCCTGGGCTTGAGCACATGCTTAACCGGTGCACTGCACCGCTATATCTGGTGGTTAACCTTTGTCCCACTTGGCTACTGTCCCCGTCATATGACATGGAAAAAGAAATCCAAGCTTACCTTGTCCTCCTGGCCCTAACAGAGATTTGTGTATGATCTGCAAACACTCATTTGTGGAATTTAAAGAAGACCAAAGTACTGTGAGATATTCTAAATGTAAAACCTCTACATAGTGTGTGTTTTTTACCTTGAAATCCTATATCAGCAGGGCATGTTATGGAAAACCATCGGAGGCAAATAGTACAGTCCAACCCCCTCCAGTAATACAATACAGCAATGAAACAGAACAATGCAAGGCTGACATAAAACAACAATTCCACCAATTCAGTTGGCTATGGCCTGCACTGTCGTATGCTACATAATTTGTATTTGAGATTTTAACAGCATCTCTCTTTTTGTCCATGGCCATTAAACTGTTACTGTGGTATAGTGGTATGGACCATATCAATATTGTTATTGCCCATTCAGTGCCCATTCTCTCTCTGGATGTTAACATTGCTTCAGTTTCAAAAAGGTACAGAGGTACAGTCGTACAATAATGCTAAAACACCCTGGGGGCTTTTTTCCATTGTGGTCCTGCATATTCAATTAATCAAGACATACAGTATAAATACATACAATACTATACAAGAGATCATCATTGTTAGGCAACAGTTTGTGTTGTCTTTTGACTTCAGGACAGAACTTGAACAGTGAGAGAGAGACCGAGAGGGAGATAGGGAGGTTGAGTGTGATGTCAGACCGGAGCTTGATCAGCGAGAGAGAGGGAGGGAGGAGACTAAGGAGAGAGCCTATTTCACCCACACAACCCGGTCAATGCAGGGTTCCGAAACCTAAACTCACTGATCGATGCATCCTAACAACCTTGGCAACGCTGGGCAAGCTCAACATTTTCTGTTGTGACTGACAAGTTGCCAGGCAACATTAAGTATCCTTGAATACCATTTATCTCTGCAAGTGGAAGAGATGAGCAGAGGTTGATAATGACTCTGGAAAATGACATTTTGTACTACATCACATGGTCTCACTGCTCGCCAGAAATAACACATTTTCAAAACATTTTGGATTAAGACAAGTAAGATTGAGGGGGAGAGGAGGCTGTGTGTGTGCGTGAGTGCTTGTGTGTGTGTGTGTTTTGAGCTCAATCAGGCTAATGGTTAACATTAGTTTGCTAGTTGAAACGACATAGCCCTTCATAGCCGAGGCTACTCGATGCAACAGATCAACTCACTGATTCAAAGAAATGTATTATTAGCCGATTCTGCTGCAGTAGTAATAATCAAGCAAGAGACGATACTGTCGACTGTCGTAACTGTAAATTGATAAAATATTGTTATTGTTGTGTTCAGGAGCTACCGAAGGAAAGTCCTTCGAGATGGCGGAGGCGCACCAGGCGGTGGGCTTCCAGTTCACCGTGCGTCCAGATGGCCTGGACATTAAACTGAGCAAAGAGGTCATCAAAAACATCTATCTGTCAGGGGTGACAGCATGGAGGAAAAGAGCTATACAGTTTAAGGTAATACATTTGAATACAGTTGTTCTCAAAGTTGGGTCCAGGGACGCTCAGCGGTCCTTGGGACGGTTCCAGGGGGTCCCCAGCAAATGTATTGTTAGTTAGGACCCAAATGGACCCTTACAGGATTGAAATGAAAAGTAGCCCAGCATGATTAGCTTCCAGCTCTGACCTAGCAGGGTTTCAGAATCAGCTCTATTGTCACAGGTTTACAGGTGTACTGTAAAGAATTGTGTGAAAATATAGATTTTTTTGTACAAGCTCCATCATTTGTAGTTTTCAGGAAAGGGAAGAAAACAGATAGATAGAAAGAAGAGTAGGGTGAAAGAATTAGCCTATAAAGATATACATATAGCGTAACGTTACGTATGAGAATAATAGCACTACATAAACAAAACTAAACAGCAAAAGGTGCAGCAATAGAACAGTAATAGACATAGGTCTTTGTGAAAACATAGTGCAGGTGAGACATGATGTTGGACAATGTTGTGTAACTCCATATGTCTATGTGAGATTTCAATGTGAATTAGTCTGTCATCATAGTAGATCATAGAGCATTTTTGACAGTTGTCATGTGGCTGTGAATGCAAGTTGAATGGCAGTGATTCAGGCCTGTTTGGAGAATGACATCACTGTTTTCCCTTTAGAATGGTGTGTTAACCGGAGTCTACCCTGCCAGCCCATCCAGCTGGTTGATCGTTGTCATCGCTGTCATGAGCACCTTGTACATCCGCATAGACCCCTCTCAGGGCATGATCCATAGCATCGCTGAGAACCTACCGCAGAGGTCAGTAATCTTAGCATTCGGTTATATTCACAGCATAAGAGTCACAGCTCTTAACAAAATGTACAGTTTGACTGCTTCAAACCGGAAGGAGAGGAACGCGTGCACACTGTTTATATGCTCCAAAAACTTACTTTTATTATAGGCAACTGCAACGTTTCGACTTTACGTCTTCATCAGGCAAAAGTTGTAGTAACAGACAAAGAACCCCTTATATACCGTACAAGACCATTAATTGATGGTAATGCATAACACAGTTTAACTGCTTCCCATAGTGTCATCTATCCACATTGCTCATTTGTAATCATGCGCATTTCTTCTCCATTCTCTCTTCCCTATTCTAACTATTCCTGTAACTATAATGTTACAGGAAGAATATTTCACCCACTCTTTTACACCTGTAATCATGTGAGATGACAATAAAGTTGATTCTGATTCCTATATCAAAACTGTATAAGACTGTATATAATATCTCACCTGTCACATTAGCCAAGCTAAAGCACACAATGTATCCCGGCAATCACGGTCAGGACCTGGACCAATCAGTGACGTCTCGATTGGGGCCAGATCGAGTCAAACCATGACTAGATAGATATGGCCTAGAATATCACCTGATTTCAACCAACAAAAATCCTGCCCACGAAAACGGACGTCCTGGATTAATCAGAGAGGGCAGGGTCCGATCGAAGCCAGATAAATATTATAACTAGTCAGATATGTCCCAGAATATAACCTTACATCTCATATCTCAACTAACATTACAAACAATAACAATAATCCTATAGCCCATATGACGTCCTGGTATGACGTCAAGATCATCCCCATATGGGCTGTGATCTGGTCTAGTTCTGAACGTCACCGGAGGACGTTATCATAACATCGCGTCATTTGGCTTGCAGGGATAACTACACTAAGAACAACAAACATTAGAATGTGAAGTGTTATATTTCACTTTGACCTCATGCCCTATACATGACAGTGTAACAAGAGTGTAACAGCATCGTGCCTTCTTCTGAACAGAGACAGCATGTCAGTGCAGACCCGGACCGTGTTGAGTGCCATCCTGTTTGCCACTGGTCTGTGGCTGTTCCTCATCTACCTCCTGAGATACACTCTCAAAGCCCTGCTCTCCTACCACGGATGGATCTTTGAATCCCATGGAAAGATGAGCCACTCCACTAAAGTGTGGCTGGTGCGTCTGTCCATTTATCTGTGTTTTTCTTAAGCATCTTTCCATCTATCTGTGAACTGTCTGTAGAGTCTGTCCGTCCATTGCACAGGAGGACAGCTAAAGCACTGGTTCTCAACCTTTTCAGGCCGCGACCCCCAAAATAATCATATTTTAACTGGGGACCCCCACCCTGACGAGCATTAAGTTGAGTCATTACATTTTGTATAACATGGTTCTATATTGTGAAAATAGCAGATCTACATGCTCACAACGCCTCGCAACGCAAGGCATTGTGAGCATGTAGATCGGCTATTTTTACTCGGTGCTCAGTGGTTGAGAACCACTGAGCTAAAGGACTATACATATTATCTGGTATATTTAGCTAATTAACTACTATGACTCAAGGTATACTTGATATTACTGTGTAGACCATTTTCCAAAGCATACCCATGGTTTGTTGGATTTTCAAGGAAGCCACTGGATTCCATTCATTCCCGTACGGCATGAAATCAAGTTGCTCATTTTAAAGCATAGATTTATTTGGAAAGTCCATCCAGAAATAGCCCCTCTCCCTGGAGAAAAGATAGATTTACTAAATGAAATTCCAACATACGTGATATAAACCATGCAATAATGTTCAGCAACAGCTATTCAGGTACTGTATGATGAAACTGTAATGAGCTTACGCCAGAGGTGTCCAAACTTTTTTCAAAGGGGGCCACAATAGAAATTATTAACATAAATACAATAAATACAATAAATGTCTCAGAATGAGACAACAGGGAACAAGGAATCCTGACTAATTATACTCCGGGAAAATTAATGAAGCTGCGGGCCGTATAAAATGTGTCCTCGGGCCGCATTTGGCCCCTGGGCCACACTTTGGACACCCCTGGCTTACGCCATTCATGGTCTCTATACCGGTATGTATGATATATGGATTAAACTGTGAATAAAAGGTTTTATACTAGCTTTGTCGTCATCTGTTTCCAGAGCTTGGTGAAGATGTTCTCAGGGCGCAGACCACTCCTCTACAGCTTCCAGACTTCCCTGCCAAGGCTCCCTGTGCCTAGTGTGGATGACACCATCCTTAGGGTGAGGCTGACAAGCTGTGTAATAGAGTCAGATTGTTTGCACTGTTCTTCCATAACTATAATTACATTGAGAGTCCAATCACATATCGCTATCGTTATGATTTACAGATAACATCAGTCCAATGTCCTGACACTTTTCCAACAGTTCCTTGAGTCGGTGCGTCCACTGCTTGACAATGAACAGTACAACCAAATGGAGATTTTGGCCAATAACTTTAAAGATTCCATAGCACCCCGACTTCAGAGATACCTCATCCTCAAATCCTGGTGGACACCAAATTATGTATGTATTCCTTAACGAATGGTTCAGATTTTGCAAATAATTCCATGTCACATAAACCGATATGTCACAGGGTGTATTTCTTATCCTAGGTGAGTGACTGGTGGGAGGAGTACATCTACCTCAGAGGCAGGAGTCCGATCATGGTCAACAGTAACTTCTATGTCATGGTAAGAGAGCAGCCCTATTCTTGACCCTTTACTACAACCTTGCACTTTGTGCGTTGCTCTGGGTGTCTGCTAAATGGAATCAATCCCAAAAGCCATAAACATGTTATGCCAGGGGTCTTCAACATTTTCAGGGCAAGGACCCCTTAGCAGAGAGAGAGATGAAGCAGGGACCCCCACAACTTTTTCATAGATTCCATATAGTTTCATCGTTTGACAGCACAATCATCAGTGTATTTTGGATTCATGTCAATTTGTGTTTTCAGATATTTAACCACTTGAACCGTCAATACTTAATAAACTTTACCTTTCACTCTGTACTTAGTCTGTACTTAGTCTGCTCTTTTCCCCCTCTACAACAGACCTCTTTGCCGAAAATAGCCGATCTACAAGCTCACAACGCCTCGCCTGTTTTTGGCTAAAGTTCTCAGAATATGGACGCTAGGGTTCAAGTGGTTAATATGAAAAAGGAGGAAAAAAAAAGGTTTCTATCACACAAAGATTTGGAGGACCCCCTGTAGTAACTCTGAGGACCCCCTAGGGGTCCCGGACCCCCTGTTGAAGACCCCTGTGTTATGCTATATTAGATATTATCCTTCAATGTACCTATATACTGTAAATGCCTATAGCCAAAATGGTGAAAACCCTGAATGTTATTTGTGTTATGCTTGTTTCTCTGTGGTTGAAGGACCTCCTGTATATGAGCCCAACACACAGGCAGGCTGCGCGGGCAGGGAATGTGGTCCATGCCATGCTACAGTACAGACGCAAGCTGGAACGAGGAGAGCACCAGCCTGTAAATGTCTCCATTATTTTACCTTTTGTTTGTGAATCACTCCACTTCTACACTCCCTACATCTTTCTAGTCCTGGGGTTCCCAAACTTGTTTGGCCCAGGGCACCCCAATAAATATTTTTTTCATCCGAGGCACCCCTACATTATATTCATCATTTTCACTACCACACCTTATATTTATAGCATATTTTTGCGATTATGTTGTGAGGAAAACGTTGAGATAATAGCCATTTTGATTAGAACTGACAGAAAATAACTTTGTACTTGAAGTTAAAAATGATACTAAATATTGTTTTAAGTGTCCAAATAAATTCCCGTCACCCACTTTGAAAACCCCTGTTCTAGTCCATGGGTCTTCAACATTTTCAGGCCAAGGACCCCTTAGCTGAGAGAGGGATGAAGCAGGGAGCCCCAAAGTACTACATGTTGTATACAATTGTGTTGCAGATAAAAATGTTCATAGCTTAGACTTGTTCGACAGCACTGTCATCATGTTGGAAGACATTGAACCACTTGAACTGTCAAATACTCTGCTCATCTTTTCTCTCTACAAACCTCTTTGCCAAAAATAGATTACAACACCTCACAGTGCGATGCATTGTAAGCTTGTAGATCTGCTATTTTTTGCTAATGTTCCACTCAGAATAGGGATGCTAGGGTTCAAGTGGTTAATGTAAAAAAACAAAGTTCTTATCACACAAAGAATTGGGCGGCCCCCCTGTAGTAACTCTGAGGACCCCCTAGGGGTCCCGGACCCCCTGTTCTAGTCCCTTCTCACAATTATCAAAACGTCTGTATACTAACTCCTAATAATATTTTTGTTCATTCTCTTAGTACTCTTCTGTGTGTTAACCTGTTTGCTCAACAAAAACTAAACTCATATTGTTCTCATTGTTAAACCTTATCCAGCAGTGGTTCTCAACCTCTGTTGAAGACCCCTGTTCTAGTCCCTTCTCACAATTATCAAAACGTCTGTATACTAACTCCTAATAATATTTTTGTTCATTCTCTTAGTACTCTTCTGTGTGTTAACCTGTTTGCTCAACAAAAACTAAACTCATATTGTTCTCATTGTTAAACCTTATACAGCAGTGGTTCTCAACCTGTGGGTATTTTCACAAAAATTCATCTGTGTGATCGAGTCAGACTAAATGTAATGCCTCAACTCCAAGTGCTTGTCAGGGTTCAAATATGATTACCGGTATGTTGGGGTGGTCGCGGCCTGAAAAGGTTGAGAACCACTGTTGAGAGAACCACAGTTTGAATGACATATCCCTCTTTGTCCTTCCCAGCTGCGGGCCCTGGGCATCGTCCCTATGTGTTCCACTCAGATGGAGAGGATGTTCAACACTACCCGCTTACCTGGGGTTGAAACAGGTATCATCATCCAAGCAACTTCAACCAGTTCAACCAGTCATGCACTGTACAATCCTCTGCGTTAATTTAACTCAAATGGGCCTTTATGGGATCCATTTGATTACATTTGTACCCTGGGATAAATTAATATGGAATTTGACTGTGTGTTCTCAAATGGGAGCATGCAGCATGCGTGCGTGCGTGCGTGCTTCGTAGTTGATTACACTTATGATATTTTACCTATTTTCTACCCTTTCTATGCTTTTCCAACATCGCCAAAAGTAACCGATCAGTTATTTTGTACTCTCTCACATTCAGACATTGTGCAGCACCTTAATGACCGGAAGCACCTGGTAGTGTACCACAAGGGCCGGTTCTTCCAGCTGTGGCTGTACACTGGGGGACGCCATCTCCTGCCCAGTGAGCTGGAGATGCAGTTCCAGAGGATCCTCAATGACACCACAGAGCCCCAGCCGGGAGAACTGAAGCTGGCTGCCCTGACTGCAGGGAACAGGTACTGTCCTCAACATCAAGGCTGTTTAGAATTTTTCTTTTTAGAACGTTTTGACTTCAATTTCAGTTCCTTTGAATTAGTTTAAATGGGGTTGCTACTAGTTTAGTTAGTTTTTTATTTTGTGAAAAGTTTGAATTATTTTTAATAAAAGATATTGGATACTAATAAAGACTAAAACTTCATTCTCCTCTATGATTTTTGTTATTATTAGTTTTAGTCAACACACAATACATTTTCAGTTATTGATTTGTTTATGTAAAGGCTCTTCTTTTATTGAGTTCAGTTAACTAAAATGTAATAGTTTTAGCTATTTCTGTCGTATAATTAACTACAATAATAACCTTATTGAACATGCATGCACACATACTAGCATACTACCACGCGCGCGTGGCCGCGCGCGCACACAAACACATGCACACGCACACAGGATAGTGAACTGTCAGGGTGCTCTCTTTCCCTCCCTTCTAGAATCCCTTGGGCCCGGGCTCGTATGAGGTACTTCGGCCAGGGAGTGAACAGAGCGTCTCTGGACGTGGTGGAGTCGGCTGCCTTCTTCCTGACGCTGGACGATGAGGCTCAGGGTTATGACCCTGAGAGGACCGGTTCACTGGACAGCTACGCCAAGTCCCTGCTGCATGGGAAATGTTACGACAGGTAGGCAGAGACAAGGGAAGCCTGTCAATGTGTTTATCTTTGGTGGAAAGAGTGCTAACATTTTTGAGCTGCGCTTCAGCGCTCCAATGCTTGACTGAGTGTGTATGTCTGTATGCAGTATACTCATACGCCTCGTATGAGTAGCAACAGCTGCAATACCGCTGGGTGACCAAGTGGCACTGTCGAGCAGCCTTGACATTAATGGACAACAGAATAATTCATAATGAAATAAACAAAATGTATAAAGGGCTGAAGTGGTTACTGCATGTTTGTAATGATAATACAAATCTACAAAGTAACTCTGAATGTAGAAGGAAGGCACTGGAGCAAGCTTTGATTGTTAAAGCCTTTTTTATTTACAGGGTGCAGGCAAATAAAGTGTTTTGATGTCTGTATCTTCGTCAGGTCATGATGACCTGACGAAGACGTATTGACATCAAAACGTTGTCACTGTATTTGCCTGCACCCTGTAAATAGAAAAGGCTTTAACAGTCAGAGCTTGCTCCAGTGCCTTCCTTCTACATATTCCAGTCCCGTTCCTGAGATGCACCGGACCAGCCTAAACTTAGTTACTTTACACCACTGGTTTTTAGTGCTGTGTTTCAATAATGAACTTATTTCCTTTTCACCCAGGTGGTTTGACAAGTCTTTCAATTTGATCTCTTACACCAATGGCAAAATGGGTGTGAACACAGAACACTCCTGGGCAGATGCACCAATCGTAGGACACATGTGGGAGGTACGGTACACACAAATACCCAGTGAAGTATTTGATATCAGCCTTAGTGTCTTTCCAAAGTATATTATTACTCAGTAATTCTATTCTGTCTGTGTTTATGTAGTATGTCCTTGCAACAGACTGTTTCCATCTTGGCTACACTGAGGAGGGACACTGCAAGGGTGATGTGAACAAGGGCCTGCCTTACCCCACTAGGTTACAGTGGCAGATTCCAAAAGAAGTATGACATTATTAACCACATACTGTATGATATAGAATACATTGTCATCATAGAGATACACTGTTTATGGTTTAATTCTGCCAAGAAATAAACTTGCCAATGCCCAACTGATGGCCTAACCTCAGTTGTTACCACTTAACAACTGTGCCTTAACTTTAGAAAGGTTTTGGTAAACATAGGCTGCCTTCAACAAGCCACAAGTATTGTTGAAAATGTGTTTTCCTCCCTCTTAGTGCCAAGAAATCACTGAGAGTTCATACCGGTTTGCCAAGAACATTGCTGATGACGTGGACTTCCATGGCTGTCTGTTTACAGAGTTTGGAAAAGGTCTGATTAAGAAGAGCAGAACCAGCCCTGATGCCTTTATTCAGCTGGCTCTGCAGCTGGCCCAGTTCAGGGTAGGTTCAGGGGTTTTCAAAGTCATATTTTCTTTTGGGAACATTTTAACAACACAAAATCGTGTATGAGGGACCGAGGTCCCTGGCACAAAAGTAGCCTAGTTTCAGATGGGGGTCGACGGCCAAATACATATTAATTTTTGAGTCCTTGACATGAAAGAATTTAAGAACCACTGTTATACAAAACATATCAGTGTTATTATGACACAATGCATTCACTACGTTAGTGGTTAATCACCGTTGTCTTTCCTCCATATCAACATATTGTTGCTGTCAGACAGAAAACACTTCCTAAACCGTTTCTTTTCAGGAAAGAAAAAGTGTTCCAATGGTTCCAATGTAGTTATTATTTAATATTTAGTCACAAACTATTGTTGATACTTGGGGAAAATACCAAATCTACAAGCTCACTATGTGAGCATGGCTAATAATAGGGCATCAACTTGAAAAGAAGAAAAAAACATAAAAAGATGAAATAGGGAGTGGTTTCTGCCCACATTAACTAAACAAGTGTGAATGTGTTCTTACTACAGGACCAGGGAGTGTTCTGTCTGACGTACGAGTCGTCCATGACTCGTATGTTCCGAGATGGTCGCACCGAGACTGTGCGTTCCTGCACCTCTGAGGCTGTGGCCTTTGTTAGAGCCATGGAGGACCAGGGGGCAACAGTAAGCACACACACACACACACACACACACACACACACACACACACACACACACACACACACACACACACACACACACACACACACACACACACACACACACACACACACACACACACACACACACACTTAACTTAAGCATACGTGTCTCCCTTTCATAGACAGTCAGACTTTGAACTATCCAATGTCAGATTTGAGTGCTAGCAGTGGATATCATGGTGACCCTCTGCTGGGACCAGGTGACCAGGACCCAGAGACAGAGGTCTGGTCTCCCTGTCAACTCCACGGACCCTGATCTCCTCAGCTGAGGTTTGCCCTTCATCCTTACGGAGGATGAATCTGTTTGCTGTGACCTTACTGAGGTTTGAATGTCCAGAGATAAGAGTTTGTTGTTTTTTCTTCTGTTCTGTGATCAGACTGCCCAGAGACTGTCCCTGTTCCGCCAAGCAGCAGATAAGCACCAGAACATGTACAGGCTGGCCATGACCGGCTCTGGTATCGACCGCCATCTCTTCTGTCTCTATATCATGTCCAAATATCTGGGTGTCGACTCCCCGTTTCTTAAACAGGTCAGTGGCAGTGGGTATGTACAGGTATTCTGTGCATTTTAGATATGACGCAAATCACAGACTGTCTTTCTTCTCGACAGTCTTCACTCTTCCATAACTCTATCTCTTTCTCTCCATTTATACTATATACAGTTACAGTATAGATTTGGAATAGACTCTGTGCATAACTGTAGTCCTGGGTTACCTGAAGGTAGTATACCCATTTCTGGTTCTGGTCCAGTTTCCCATAGCTTTGATTGATTGGCATGTCAGCAGATTTATTCCGAGAACACATATGAAGGTGTGGTAATATACTGTATGTGTTTCCAGTTCAAATCTGCTGCCTCACCAAATAAGTGAGGCTATTTAAAACTGAACTGGAACCCAGGACTACAGTTAAGTTCAAGGTGCAAGAGCATCTTGTAGCTTGAACTGTTTAGTAAATGGAATTTATTAATAAAAGAAAAACGTTGGGCGCATGTGTGTGGATCTTTTCCCTCTCCAGTGTTGCCTGTGTGATCCAGCACCCGTTTAAATATTTGTTTGGATGTGCATGCATCCCGTGGACTGCTACTGACATGATACTGACCGTGACATTGACATCATACCGACATGATATGGACGGACAAAGATATTGACATGATACTGACTCTTTTGTAAAAGATAATTTGTTATGCTCCTCAGACACTATAGCAGTATCAGTAATAGTAATAAAGACAAACGATAAAATAATATTCAAAAAACAATCAAATAATGATCAACAGTAGCAGTAGTACACCATTGTTGCCAGTAGAGGGCAGGGAGCTCACTTTATACACAAAGTGAGTGATTGTTATGCATTAAGCTTTATCACCCAGGCATTTGTCTTTGCACAAGGTTATCCAACCATGGCCAAGGCTGAATGCCAGACAAGAATTTGTTTATCATATAACCAACCATAGCCTTATTTTTTTTAAAGGAGAAAATAGCATTAATTTTGATCAACCCTTTAATTGAATAAATAGATTGGATTTCACTTTTGTCAACGAAGAAGAGCAGAATAAAAGACAGAAATGCCTGGTTCACACCATCTTATCCCTTTCTAACATCCCCTTTGACCTACAACACTAATCTCATCCTTGTTCTGTAGGTTCTTTCGGAGCCCTGGAAGTTGTCCACCAGCCAAACACCTCAGCAGCAACTCAACTTGGTTGACATCAACAAGTTCCCAAACTATGTGGGCGCTGGTGTGGGGTTCGGCCCGGTGAGTTAACACACAATGAGTTCAGTACAGTATGTAGCACCTGCTTCATAGCATGCTCGGCAAGAGGCTAGTAAATAGTAATGTGTTTATGTGAGGGTGATGTACAATGAAAAGGGACAATGGTGCCTTTCTGCCCCCAGGTGGCCGATGATGGTTACGGCCTATCTTATATCATTATAGGAGAGAACCTCGTTGCATTCCACATCTCCTGCAAGTTCTCCTGCCCTGAAACAGTAAGAACACCCAACACAGACTTGTATAACTATACAGGAGTTAGAAACTAATAAATACCAATAAAGTGACTATAGTTTAAATTGTTTCTCAATTTTTGTTTTATACTTCTGGTCAATTTCTCTTCCCTGTTCTTCCCCCAAGGACTCATTCCGCTTTGGTCAGAATATTCGGAAGGCCATGTTGGATATCCAAGCACTTTTTATGCCTGAAAACAAAAAAAAGGAGCAGCAGGGAAAGCAGACAGAGCTAGCTAATGGCAAGAAAGAAGCGTAACAGCTAACTATCAACTATGGATAACCCGCATAGACCTCTGCACCTTCAGCATGACTATAAAGCAGTGTTCCAGCACTGTTGTTGACTTCAGATTAGTTTGGTCAAGAACTGGTGGGTCACAAAACCACCTCTAAGGGTGGTGAACATTGTATCTGTTACCAAAGTTCAATTGCTCAAAATTGCTCAACAATGGCAATTTTTTTTCTTGCATTCGTTGTAATTTTGATATGAAATGATTTTGAAAAGTGGACTTTTTTAGGTCTTTGTCAATATGTGCATATGTAAACATGTAAATATCCTTGAAGCATTCGGTACTGTATATGTTGGGAAGTTTGAATCCTTTATTACGTGTCAGTATTTATTAATTAGCTGTTCTGTTCATATGTGTTCATTTTTTAGTCTGATGCAGCAAATAAAAGAAAATGCTTGCTAAAGCAAGAAGAAACACATTCATGAATCATCACTCATTATAGGCTACTGTGGGTTCTTACATCCAACAAGAAAGATAAGCTTGAAAGGAAAAACAGTGGGTGGATTGATGGCATAAAATTGCCTACAACCAAAGCGTTCGTTATTTGTTGTGTGGGATCATGGTGGGCTCGCTGAAAGCAGGCACATGTACGTTCTATAGTCTCCCAAATCTTTATCTATCAGAGTAGGTTTATTCTCCTCAAAACTGGAATGGCTTGGAATGTACCGTATGTATGTAATGTATGTAGGTGACTGGGATTTATTAAGACCGTAGCCCTGGAGGGGCCAGGAATGTATGTATGTATGCAGGGGCGTCACACCAGATTCTGGGCCCTGGGTACAAGGATTCACTGCGGGCCCCCCAAGAATGTTAACTGTTGAAAAATAGCAGATATACAAGCTCACAGCGTGGCACCGAGTGCCACGCTGCAAGCTTGTATATCTGCTATTTTTGAAAAATCGTGAAAATGTGTGCAAGAAACCTATGTCAAGGACCCCCAAGATGATATGTATTTGGCCACGGACCCCGATCTCATAATATTTAGTTCCAGGGACCCCCAAAAGCGGAATTTGAGTTAGAAATGTTCGCTTAAAAAATACATATATTCAAAGATTTTCACAACTTTTCAAAAATAGCAGATCTACAAGCTCGCAGCGCGGCACTCAGTGCCGCGCTGCAGCTTGTATATCTGCTATTTTTCAATAGATAAAGTTATTTGGGCCCCTACACCTTGGGCCCCAGTAACTCAGTCCCACTTTCCTACCCCCTGTGACGCCCCTGTATATGTACAGTATGTAGGTCCCCCCCCCTACAGCCAATGAGGGACCAGCATTCCTGGTGATGCCACTGGTGATGTCAGCAGAGTTTGGTATAAAAGAGTGTTCTTGGTAATGTCTTCATTAACAGCCAATGAGGCCAGCAGGGCACACCTCGTGTAGGCCATGTGTGGCCTGCTTGAGCGTAAGGTGCAAGTTGACAAGAGCCATTGTGCTGTCTTCGGTTTAAATCCCATTAGGCCTAGACTGTGTAACTTGAACTGTAGGCCTACTGTACTGTACTGTCGTGTGTGTGCGTGTGCGTGTGTGTGTGTGTGTGTGTGTGTGTGTGGGTGTGTGTGTGTGTGTGTGTGTGTGTGTGTGTGTGCGTGCGTGCGCGTGCGTGTGTGTACTGTGTAATCTGGACGGTCCATGGACCACCCCTTCATATCTAACAAAGGTCGGATGGGAGTAGCTGAACAATGAATTGGGGTCCTTTTGGGAACAGTATAATGTATAATATAGGCCTAATAATAATTCTTGATGAATTGAATACATAGGGACCACAATGAAAACATGCCCTCCTGGCTTTTTGTTATCCTTTTAGCATTATTGTAATATCAATTAATCATACAGCTGTATAGGCTACTTTAAAAAAAATGTTAATAAAGTATTCAATCAATCAATCAATCAATCAATAATGTATAATACAAATAATATAATGGATTGTTAACAACTTTGACACAAAATCCAGTTATTTTTGGACACTATGTAACTATGTGGCATTCTGGACCCTCCAGATGAGACCGTACCATCAGGTGGCGCAAAGGGATGTGACGATTGTTTAATATTAAAGTCATTTATTTATTTACATTGCGAAAAGGACCAACCTCATGAAACCAGAGGATGATGAAAATGGAAATGCATCAAACGTTAGTTAAAACCAACATTTGGGGCGGTTAGAATTTGCGGCTGACATAATCTGGAGACTAAGGCAAGCCTAAAGCAGAAATTTAACTGATAAGGCAGACGGACAGTGATCCTGGTGCGTAGCCTTTTATGTACTGGTCTGGATTCGTCTTCTGAGCAGCGATACGGGTTTACAACTTACTGTAGCCTACATTAAACCCTAAAGATGGAGTTTGGGGAAAGGAAGAGAAGAAGGAAGTCACAGAGCTATAAACTGATCACGGATGAAGGTAGGCGGCAGATTGCAAGACCTTGCAAGATGCGCGTGCTCTGTCTGGCTATTTGTCTGTCGCTGTGTGTGTGTGTGTATGTTGCACGCAGTGACGAATCAATAAACAATAGGTTTCGCCTCGTCAATATTATATCGCATACATTAGCAATGCAAAGCCCAGGTAACGAACATTTGTGACAATTAACGGAATTAGTTTGACATAATAAAGAAACTTTAATTGAACAATTATTACCTGTCCTCCTAATGTTCCAAAATGGGAGAACATGTGCATTCTAAAGGCATGCTATCACATCACTTTTAGGTTAAGCTATGCCGGTCTGTAGGCTATACAAAGATATCGGTTCCCTATCTAGTCAAGTCTAGACTCTACTTCATACAACCTACAGGTGGTGGAATCAGCATCAGATGGGAGGGGGCTGTGGCTGTGCAGTGTGCATGGCTAGCATCAGCATCAACCTGCACAATGCTCATTAAAAGAAAGCAATAATCTCCTATTCCAGTCCCTGTAGTTTTATTGGGAAATTCTGTTATCTTTTTTCTTTTCCTATCCCCCCCCCCCCCCCCCTCCCCCCCCCCCCCCCCCCCCCCCCACACACACACACACACACACACACACACACACACACACACACACACACACACACACACACACACACTATAATGGAACTATATTGGAAATGCTGTATTTTGTTATGCAGATTTAGAGCCAACATGTTTGGGGAACTCCAGTTGCTCAGATACCAATGGAGAGTGTAAAGATGCTGCTGTACCTGATGGTGGGTAGGCTACTGTCTTCGTAAAGATTCTGCAAAATTACATAATGTCCAGTGGCTATTATAATATCTCACTGCTCTCCATTTAGTTTGGTTAGGGGAGGAAAGCATGGAGATCAAGAGACAAATCACTGGCATGATGAGGCTTCTGAACGACAAGACTGGCAGGGTTTATCAACGAGTGGGCGCGGAAGTGGAGAGCTTGGAAAAGGAGCCCCGGCATGAACATCCAAATTGGCCTCAACAGCCAGCCACGTTCTCTCTCCCTTCAGAGGACCACCAGAACAACTGGGACTCAATGGAGGATCCGGAACCCTCGCCTTCATCATACACATCCAGCCCCACCCTCAATGGCCAGGCCTGTGACCAATACAAAGCCCTCAGGATCTTCAACAACAGCAAGGGCTTGATCACAGTGAATGAAGGTGATTAGAGTCCAAAAGCCTTTTTGGAAAGATGAGAACACTGCTCGAGTAAAATATTCTATGAAATATAAAAATCACACCCAATGTGAAGTGAGCGGTGGTCGTGCTTGCATAATGTCTTCAGACTAGGATTTAAGTCTAGGATGTACAGGCTACAGACACACACACACAATGCTATGGCAAAACATGACATGTACAGGCTACAGACACACATACGGCCATGCTATGGAGCGGTCTACCACCGCTCAAAAAAATAAATAAAATAAACTAGAATGTAAAAGCTCTGGTAAGGCTGTGCTTACAGTACATCTAACGCCAAAGTGGTTTGAACTGACCACAATTATAATCTTGAGAGCTAAATCACACTAGGGCTAACAAAGAATGATTCATCTGGCAATCTGACAACCGGTAGGAGAGTGTGCAAAATGTACATTATGGGCTGAGGGGTGGTGCTAATGGAGCGGTCACGGGGTCACCAAAATTAGTGGAGTTCATTGTCTGGGGGAGCGTGAAGATGCAGAACAAATCCCATTACAATCCAGTCTGGTTTTGACAGATGTCATTTGGACCAAAGTGGTGCACCAACCAACCAGCTGGCCAACACTGCCATCCTTAGAGCTTATTTAACCACTAAAATTAACCAAAACATATCAAGTTAAGAGGGATTTATTTGTGAACTCATTCGTCTCATACAGGTACAAGCAGCGTCGGTGTGGCATTTTCCGCATGACTGTGCAACATCATCTGCAGGGACATGCTGGGCCCCTGATTCAGCCCGGGAAAAAGAGTTGGAGAGGCCCTCATTGCGCGCTATAGAGAGAGATCTCTCTCTATAGCGCTTCTGCTACTCAAAGATTTGCCATTTCAGATCATGACAAGTGACAAGCCACTGGGCCAATTACATGAGTTATATTTTGTCGTTGTCGGGTGGAAATCTTGTATGTCCAAAACCGTTTGTTTTGTATTTATCATTTTAAAAATGATTTAAACTAGTCTACTAGATCTACAAGCACACAACGCCTCGCACCGCGAGGCGTTGTGTGCTTGTAGATCTGCTGTTTTCACTGCCCTGCTTCACCGGTATGATGAAGCAGGGCTTTGCTTTGCGAAAATATCTACAAATTTGAAACTTGGAGATACAAGGTTTCTGCCCGACAGTGACGATTTACTTTGTTGGCCACCCAGCCCCCAAAATGGAACCAAGGCCGACATTTTATTTTTTATTTTTTCCTAATGGCCGGCTTGGACTGGCCGGGAATGAACCGGCCGTTTGGGAGTTGTCCCACTTTTCCCAATGGCCAGCATGTCCCTGATCATCTGTATGCATTAGATCAGCGCTATAACCTGCGGCCCATGGGCCACATCATGTCTATGCGGCCTGTCATGGTCATACCAATAAAAATATATTTTGTCTACTTTCAGTGTGGATTTCTGTTTTTTTTTTTTTTTTTTTTTTAAGTTTATCTCCAAAACCACTAGGAAACCTTTTTCTTGTTTTATACGATACTTTTTTTTTGTTCCAAAAGAAGAAATCATTTCATCATTTCATTGTTAATCATTCCATAACAATCTGTCTTCTGTGTGTCTCCTTAATTTTTAGACTACTCATCTGTGTGTTACAAAACCAAAATAGGGCCGACATTCTTTTGCTTGGGGCCCTTTTTGTATTTTGCTGAGTGGCCCCTGAACCGTCTTAAGTTGAGTAGCCCTGCACTAGATAATAACAAAAATGTAAATAGTACAGTACTTTATGAAATAAATAAAATAACAATTAAGAAAGCAAGATAGACAACAGTGAATGTGCAAATGGTCATCAGCTCATTGTACTTGTAGTGCAAGTAGCAATGTAGACAATTTGCCTTTACAGTAGCCTTGGAAACCCAGACTTTACCACAAACACTCACAAATATACAGCTCAAAACACATTGAAATGCAGAGTTTATAGTACAGTATGTTTTAGCAGTTGGTTGTGAACTATTGTCTTATTGTCCCACAGAAGTAGTCCCTTCTGCGGCACCAGAACACTCTTGCTGTATGTGTAATTGTAAGGGCACCTTGCAGGCCATTTTGCAAGAACTACGTGCCATGAGGCGGATAATGCAGACTCAGAAAGGTCAGTATAAGTGACTACATATTGAACAAGATTCACAGGAAGAGAGTAATATTGAATTTACAAACTCTCATTTCCATTGTCTCTGTCTTTCCAGTATCCCCGGAGAAGCAAGAGAAGGCAGGCTCGCCATACCCCCCACGCCTTTGCCCCGGCCCTGTCCCGCGCCGGCGGCCTCGCAAGAGAAGGCCGATCTTCAAAGCAACGCTGCTGACTACGTCGAGTAGAAGTGCTACTGTTTCCTCTCTGCCACCGTCTCCAATTATAGCCTCACTCTTAGAGTCTGGAAGAACAGAGGAACACACGACAGAGAGAGACTTTTCCACACCCGACCCCATCTCTTCAGGGGTTTCTACACTGTGTGCTCAGAACAATCCAACTACTACTGCTGACAGTGATACACCTCTCTTCACAAGACAGTCTCAGTCTTCAGAGGTATGCTCTCTATGTCTAAGGCTAAACCACTACATCTTTTATCATCATCCCAAAGACTGAATATGTGATAGTTCCTACAATGGCATCTTGGGTGACAGCTGAAATGTTTTAACATTTAAGACATACATGGGCAACTGGCGGCCCGGGGGCCACATGCGGGTTAATATCAAAACAATCATATATTATTGATTTCAGCTGTTACAATTCCAAACATGCAAACATGACCCACTTAAATTTACTTAAGTCTATGGTATAGTAGTAGCTTAATGACTATAGTATGGAAGTATTCAAATGTTTGTCTTTTTTATGTCCAACATATTTGTATTTACGTTCATAAAGTTAACATAAGTATAACTAAATGCATTTGAAATTAATGTTACATTTCCAGATTCCAATTAAAAAATAACAAAAACGTATTCAGGATTCCAATTCAAAAGAAGCAAAACCAGCAAATCTACAAGCTCAAAACGTGTCGCAGTGCGACGCGTTTTGAGCTTGTAGATCGGCTATTTTTGCTTCTTATGTATGACATATACTAGAATGACAAAGTAGAACGTAGCAATATCCAATGTGGCCCTCTGGAGTGAAGTTGGAAATATAGTGGCCCTCTCCTCCATCATCAAAGTTGCCCACCCCTGATCTAAGACATAACTGTCCCATCAAAATCTGCCCCAGCCCCACCACTCCCAGTTCACAATCGTACTGTGTGTTCCCTTTTAAGTCGGAGGTGCGTCTGGCAGAGGACTATGATGTGTTTATCCCCAAGGCCCAGCTGGACTCTATCCTGGTCAACTATACACGCTCTGGCAGCCTGCTGTTTAGGAAACTGGTGGGTTTCCTCTGTTTCTGGAGCGAATTATGTTTCATGTGCTTGTTACAGTACATACAGTCTGAGATAAATGTAACCATATGGTCCCATAAAGGTCCACATGGTTACATTTGTACTCTCAGCTTTACAAATTGATAAAGTAACACTCTGGATTTTACTATGTATACAACTAATGGTCAATTATTTCAATCAAATTTAATGGTTTTCTTTCAAGAACGTTAGCATTTGATGTGAGTGGTGGGCCGATACCTTCATATTGATGGATGAACTATTTTTGACGTGTGTGTTTAGGTCTGTGCCTTCTTTGATGATCCTACTCTGGCTAACTCCTTGCCCAATGGTAAAAGGAAGCGAGGTCTCAATGATAACCGCAAGGGTCTGGACCAGAACATTGTGGGTGCCATCAAAGGTACAGAAAAGACCATACATTTCATCAGCCACACACAATATCTGCGGTAGTTAGTTCACTGGAAATGTGTTAATTTAACTCTAAACCCTCTGATTTAGCCAATGTATAGATAGATGACACGTTTTGTTACAGAACATATTGTGATGATGTTAAAATAAAGAAGTCTTGTGCACTGTGTCCAGTGTTTACAGAGAAATACTGCACTGCACATAGAATAGAGAAGCTCCCTGGACCTCGAGACTGGGTCCAGATACTTCAAGACCAGATTAAACTGGCCAGGAGACGACTGAAAAGAGGTATAGTAAGAATAATGTACTTCTGTATAATATTAGGTCTGGGAGATATGACTTCAAGTTCAAATCAATGTAAATCAATATACATTTCTATTAGAATTGTGTTGATTTATTGATATATACGAAAACAATTAAAATAAAGAAAAACTTGCTTCTCGATTATTATACAGTAAGTAGGTTATTGGTTCTAAATATCGGTTTTCAATATATTTTTCGGTTAATTTCCCAGCCCTAATATATAATACATACAGGTGAACCACAACATTCACTGGTCATTATGGAACAGTTCTTGCCAACATCTTTGTAAAACCCCTTTTCTCCTTTGGCTCATCAGATGCTACGGACAACGAGGATGCCTTCAGTAGACCACGGACAAGTATGAATGGACATTTGCACATATGCATTTGGCCTCAATTGTATATATTTTCCGTCCTTGTCCGTCCTGTGTGTGTGTGTGTGTGTGTGTGTGTGTGTGTGTGTGTGTGTGTGTGTGTGTGTGTGTGTGTGTGTGTGTGTGTGTGTGTGTGTGTTTGTGTTCGTCTGTCCTTCTGTGTACTGTACAGCTAATCTCGGGCACTGTTGTACCGATCAGACCACTTCATGTTTTGGCCTATAACTCTTGAAGCTTAAGTCGTACAATCAGCATATTTTTTCCCTGGAATCCTTGGATCATGACGCAACTCATAGGCCCTGTTTGTGCCAGATTACATTTTCTGCCATAGTGTGTTTCTTCAAAACACGCTATTTGCTACTACTCCTACAGACTTTGTCTCACACAAATTGGTACACATTATCTCTGGGGCCATGCGATCAAGATGTATTTGTATACGTTAGATTTTTTCCCATCTATGACCATAGCCTGGTTCCAGCCCATAGACCCCACCCACTCTCAGAGCTGAGTCTGAAATCAGGCTACTATGACCATAGAGTTGACCATGTTTGCGGGCCTTTAGACCAGCACACTTTTCTAGTTTATACATTTATTCTTAATTTTTCTTTATTTCAATCATTCACACACACACACACACACACACACACACACACACACACACACGCACGCACGCGCACACACACACACACACACACACACACACACACACACACACACACACACACACACAGAGGTATATAGATACTGTATACGTGTGTGTGTGTGTGTGTGTGTGTGTGTGTGTGTGTGTGTGTGTGTGTGTGTGTGTGTGTGTACACACACTGAATATGTTCTAATTATTATGTTATGTTTATGCATGTTTATATGACATTATTTGAGATCCCACATGTTTATTTTATCCGCTATTATGTCCGTTCCGTCATCTCACAAATGCCTTGCGCTGTTATCGCTGTAGCACTCAGCACTTACAGTAAGTGTCCCTCATTGCCAGTCCACCCACCACCATCCACTTACAAACACACTACACGCCATAATGGTGTCCTGTTGGGAATGTGACACCATCTAGTCAAAGGTGAGCAACATAATGGTTGCTCACTTTATTTCTCTTTTCTCATTTCAAGGTGAGAAACATCACTTTGTACTGGATGGCTTATTCACTGCCTCACATGCACGCTATCGCCATGACAATAGCCCTCTTGTCCAGCTTCCCAAAATGTCAGCTTGCACATCATGTGTGATGTCTCTCGCCTCTGTATCTCACCCTCCTTGCCAAGCTAGCCTTTGTTGTACCGTATCTCAGGTTTTAATTAAGAGAGAGACTTAAGAGATTGTTATGTCAACTACCACCCAAGATATACTATCATCCTATGCATACTTTGTATTTTCGTATGCATGTGTGGGCTGCTGTGCAGTTTTCTTTCATGAAGACATCACTGATATTTTTAATGTCTCTGAAAGACCACATACATTCTCTTCCTTCTTTTTCAGGCTGTGACTATAACAAGCCTGGAAGTGTGGTAGACACAGCGGAGAACGTGACTGGTTGACTGTTCAATGTGTGGATGTTGCCACAAAGGCTTTGCAGCAGATGTGTTGCAAGTGGCCAATACTTTCTTCATCTGCACCTCTAAATGTGTGCATTTCCCACTATAGATGGAAGCTGTTACTGCTCTGTATTGTAGATGTAAAACAACAACAACAACAAAAAACACCACAAGTGGACCAAATATGATGAGTAAAGTGCTGAATTAAATTCTCTCTGTGCGTGTCTCTCTCTGCCCTGTACCCTGTACACACTGGCTTTTATCTTTTTTTGACAACAAAACTTGCATAATACCCTTCACGTAATAAGTATTTTGTATTATAGTTATGACTTGAGCCATCTTGAATCTATATTGTTTTATAAATGGCTATGGACATCACTGTGATCTGTGATATGGTTATGAAGGCTTAAGATATAATTGTAACATTCGAATCTTAATTATGGTATACATTATGACATTATAACACATTGGAATTGCTTCATAACTTTGTACTGTAAGTGGGGCTGCAGGTTGGGAACTAATCTAAATAATGAACAAAGATAAATATTGTTAATTCATTATGGCAACATTTGTATATGTTTGCAAAAAACAGCCATATGTGGATTGTGCCTTTAAGTGACCAGTTTTTCAGTGGGTATAATATACGCTAATAGTCTTACATAGTGCAGCATCTGATTTGTTTCCACATATTGCATTCAGAAAATAAATATAATTCATATATTTTTGTCAATTTAACACTGCATGTGATTACGGATCACAATTTGTGCCTTTAGATTTTATACTTTAAGCATATGTTTTTACTCCTATTGTTCACTCATCATTATTCTCCTTTACACCTGGGGTTAGTGGGGTAGACCTGTGATGTGACAATTAAGTGTATTACTGTTACTGTTGTAAATACTGTGATAAACATTATTTCTTTTTGGCTTTTGCTCACTGTAGAACTTTTATGTTTACAGTTGCCTATGCTCATCATTAAACATGGATTCAGTGACCTCTGCTGTTTGCTTCCAAATTATTAATTTCAGACACTGAAATCAAGGTTTGGCAGATATTTGTCAGTCACACTATTACAAAATATATTTAGACAGATGCCTAGTGATGAAAAGTACACCAAGCAAGTAAATCAGTAACCCAGCTGATTTTATACGTTGGCAATATATCAGTATTTTGGCCTTTTGGGCCTAATTGGAGGGAAAATGCTCAATTAAAGGTACACTCCATTGTAGAGTTTTTATTGCCAGACTTCACAGTTCGTTAAAGGGGATGTGTAAGCCACCAGCGTGCAGGCGAAGGACCCTTTGAGATCTCTTCCCCCTCCTCTTTGTATCAAGAAACACATACTTTATTTTTTCAAGTTGCAACGCGATCAAACGTACACACATTATTGCCCCAGGTAATACTAATTCATACATCGGATATTATCGACCCGGTGGGGTAAATGTAATATACAATCGTCGCAGTTCTCGTCAGGCATTCTCCATGGACTCCCGATTTCTCCCCGATGCATTGTGGTAGCATCCCCGCTCTTCTAGGATCGGGATCCACCGCAAACGTGAAACTGGTAAGATAAACTGGCCGAGAGCAATTAAAGGGGAAATGTTGCAAGAATATAACTCTGCTTTGGTCTTAGATCCGCACGTAGAGCCGCTATAAACGTCTCTAATGTGACACACGATCGTAAACAGCACACAGGTCGCACGTTTAGGCGTGTTTTAATTCATACGAACTATGTTCTTGCACACATCGCATGGCGCGGGGCAGGAAGGGGTTAATTTTTTACCCCGCCGACATTTTTGTTCAGTTGCTCTCCCTGCTTCAACTTTAACTTGTAATGTTGCAACTGGCCGCCGTTACTCCGCGAACACACAGCGCACAATGCACATTCTCTACTTGTTATCAATGTAACTGGTAGATCTGTACACTATCTGCCTGTTATGTGTCGTGCAATGCTGTTATGCTCATCATTATCACGCACGCATCGATCAGCGTTTCATAGCAAACCCCAGTGTTAGCAGGCAGCGCACACAAAAAAAGACAACTGCGATTGTTCATTTTTTTAATATAAAATAAAATAAAAACTAAAATCTAGATGCAGTAGAATGTTTCTGTCCATGTGGTGATTGTTAAGCTTTATAAGACGTTTGTCCGAAAGGCTGAAAACTGACTTGATGCAGGGTATTTTTGTGCAAATGTTATTGTTCGCAAGTTTGCAGCATTCTTGGGTCTCTTGAACGCCCCCCTCCTAGGCCCGTCTAGTAAATCAGTTGAATAGCGTGACGATTTCATCGCCCGTCGTGTTATGCAATATGCTATGCATGTGTTTACATTTGTTATAATAATGATGTATTGATCACATTGCCGATGTTTATGTAAATCAATGAACATCGTAAATCGTGTATGTTTTTATATGTTGTGGATCGGAAATCTGTTACTCTGGCCTGAATTGAGGTTGCACACTTGCAAAGTTGTGTAAAAAATATATATTTGTGCACGAATTCAGATCAGTGCCATATAAAGTACTATAAACCCAATAGTTATGGGCTTAATAATAATAGTACTCTGTGTAAAATGACATAGAAAATACATAGGAAATATTAAAATAATACTATTATTTTAAAATGATAGTGTTACTATTACTGTAAGAATAGTGGTATTATATAGTGATATATGCCTACTTACTATTATTTTGAATGTGTTCATATTTTTCCACAGTTTGCATGGCCCATTAGCTTTCCTCTCAACTTGTCCACATTTTAAGCAAGGGTTTCCATGTACAGTATGTCTTCTTACTGTGTCTCAACTGTGCACTGGTCACTGTTCCTGCTCTAGTGGTGAAGACCCAGTGTTTATCCAGCCATGTCTGTGAGGGAGTCATTTAACCCTGAGAGCTATGAGCTGGACAAGAGTTTCAGACTCACTCGCTTCGCTGAGCTCAAGGGAACGGGCTGCAAGGTGGGTGTGTCGCCTCTCACTGATGGATCATTGCAGGGGCGTCATTTGGGGCATGAGGTGATGGCAATTGCCACCCCCTAGTATTCACATTTAACCTCAAATTCAATTATTTTATGCATATTGCACCATTTACCTGCTAAGACGCCTAAGGGCGACCTCGCCCTAAATGGCGAGGTCGCGCCATCTGTCTTGGCCATATATGGATTATGTTAGTGTGGTTCTCCTAACAGGGCATCATCTGGGATACAATCCCTTTTATGCCCATATATGGAGATCCCCAACATAATTCCTTTTATGCCCATATATGGAGATCCCTGCTCTGAGTATCTGACATCACTAATCCCTTTTATGCCCATATATGGAGATCCCTAACATAATCTCTTTTATGCCCATTATATGGAGATCCGCAATTAACCACTTAAAATGTGGCATGGATTTGGGGAATTTGATTATAGGCGAACGTTTTCAAACATTTTCTCTTTTAGCTACCAAACAAATAGTGAGAATAGTTGACCTACAAGCTCTCAACGCGCCGCTTGGTGCCGCATTTAGAGCTTGTAGATCCAATAAGTGGTAACTTCTTTTTTGCCATCCCCTATTTCTTTCTGAAGTTGCGCCTCTGGATCATTGTCCCTGCACTGCTGTATCATTGTCCCTGCACTGCAGGTTATGCTATCAGGCTGATAACGGGAAGGCTACAAGGATGTAGAAAATGTAAACAAAAGTTTATTTTCTACCACTTTTTCTAGTCACGTGTTCAAATACTGGATTCTGATTGGTTTAAAACAGTGGTAAATAGGCCAACAACCTTGAGTTGGCTTATGGACCCCGCCCACTGAAACAATTAATGATTGTAACTAAAGATCCTTGCAAGTTACAACTGTGTTTTCTTTCATTTATATGGAAAAAGTGGTAGAAAAGCAATTTACCATTCGAGGTCATGGGTTGTTGGCTGATTTACCACTGTTTCAGGGTTGTTTGGCACTCTCCTGCGGCTCGTGGCACAACCCTGAAACATTGGTAAATGAGCCAACAACCCACTCCCCCTCATGGTAAATGGCTTACGTCTTTGACTGCAGGTGCCGCAAGAGGTGTTGCAGAAGCTGCTAGAAGCCCTACAGGAGAACCACTTTCAGGAGGATGAACAGTTCCTTGGAGCAGTTATGCCCCGACTGGGTACGTCCACAACACAACAAACACACACACACACACACACACACACACACAGACACACACACACACACACACACACACACACACACACACACACACACACACACACACACACACAGGTTTTGATCAGCAAAATATGACTGGAAATGGTATTATGAGGGGTCATCAAGACTTGGTCTTGTCCATGGAAATGTTAGATTTACACGCCATTATAATTATCTTATTTTGATCATAAGACCCAATTACTGAATGTCAAGTATCCAGGTGTTCTATGTGTGACACTTATTTTCTATGAGACCATGGCATATTAGGAGTCCAACTAGTACTAGTGGTGCACAAATGTGTTATTTGCAAGGACCCCCTTAACTCTGAGAGTGTACAAATGGAACCAAGTGGATCCGTAAGGGTCCATTTGGTTCCATTTGAACACTCTCAGAGTTACAGACATGCTATGGTCATTCAGGGCTAGCTCTTTATGTGTTTCGGTAACATTATTGTCTGCTCATTTTGTATGTTTATGGCAAAGATTGAATCTTTTTTGTTGCTTGCAGGCATTGGTATGGACACCTGTGTTATCCCCCTCAGACATGGAGGCCTTTCATTGGTCCAGACAACAGACTACATTTATCCCATTGTGGATGACCCCTACATGATGGTATGCAGCTACTGTCATTGATGTGTGGTCTTAATTGCACACACTGACTGGAGGTTATCACTGTAATGCTCTGGGTATCACTTCTTCACTTCCCTAATCCTCCTTTTCTTTCCTCATAGGGCCGAATAGCTTGTGCCAATGTTCTAAGTGACCTGTATGCCATGGGAGTTACAGAATGTGATAATATGCTCATGCTTCTGGGAGTCAGCAACAAAATGTCAGAGAAGGTAAACTAAATATTTTGGATCCACTATAATAACATCTGTGAGTAACCCACACAAATATAATAATAACCAGCCTATAATAAAGTATAACCAGCCTATAATAAAGTAAAAGGAATGTTTACTTATCACCCTATTTTTGGGATAATAAAGGTATCTATCTATCTATCTATTTAAATAATATGATGATGTATTAAAGTTAGGGTAATTTTTGTAAACAATATAGTGCTTTAGTACAGAGACCCTTTGGGGTGATGATTGCACTATAAATAAAAATAAACTGAACTGAACTTTAGTCTTTTAGTCTCCAGGTGCGAAGTGAGCGGCGCTAACACGACACACATGCATATCTTTTTGTATGGATATTGATTTGTGTCCGTTATTGGTTCTCTCCCTGTCCGGTGTCCCTTGCAGGAGAGGGATAAAGTGATGCCACTGATCATTCAGGGCTTTAAAGATGCGTCAGAGGAGGCCGGCACGTCTGTAACCGGAGGCCAGACGGTGCTCAACCCCTGGGTGGTGATGGGCGGAGTAGCTACAACAGTCTGCCAACCCAACGAGTTCATCATGTAAGGCCATCTCACTGCACAGCTCCTAACTTAAATTCACGTTTTTCCTGATCAGTTTGCTATAACAAAAAACAACGCTGAACTAATTTTGATTTTGTCGACAAAAACTAAATGAAAACAAAACAAGAATCGACACACAGTCAATTTAAAATCTGGTGTATTGGTGTGTTGATGTTAGTGTTGGTGTTCTTTCTCATGTATATTTCATAATATTCTAACTTACTGTAGGCTATATGTCTAGGGATGGCCAAATGGAGATTTTTTCTTAACCGATAACCGTCAGGCCTTATCAGTTAATTAACCGTTAACCGTTAAGGAAATGTGTTAAAAAATGCGCTATTTTAGCGATTTAAAAAAGGAAAATAGGCCTACACACGTTTTTCCACATAATAAAGTGCTATATTTACACATTAAAAACCATAACACTGGGAGAAACAAGAATACAAATGTTTTCTAAAAGAAATGTGTTTTTGCAAAGAAACGGATTGAAATGATAAGTCTGTAATGTGACGCGCTGGTCGCCAGGCACGTGCGCACATACAGCAAAAGGGGCTTGAGCCCTTAACTTTTATCCGTATGAAAAGGCCCTTTTAGAAATGTCAGCCCATGCCTCTCTAAAATTCTGTGCACTCCCTGGACCCTGGCTATTGCCTAACAAAACCAGCATGAGACGCATGTAGCCGCATGTAGCAATAACTTCCAATCGTATGACTTTTGGAATCGTTGAATCGGCTAAACGTGATGTCCATTTCATTCATTTACTTCTCTCACGCCCGTGTTTTGTGTGTGCTGATGCAGCGATCATTGAATTTGCGACTCTGAGCTTTGTTATTTTCGCATAGCCTACTATGTAACCAAGACGACTTTAGCGTTCCTCACGTCATCAATGTAACATTAGAAAGTTGTGTTTTAAGCTCTTCTTAAACAGGATTCAATGTGACGACGCGGGTCTGTTTTGTAAAATCCAATCGACGAGGGAGCATGTTTCCTGATGAACAAGTCAGCGTGTACAGCCAAATCAAGCACGCAGCGGCAGACTCGCAGTTGTATAAATGCATGGATGTTACACAGATATTGGTGTCCAGAAATGTGTGACCACAGGGCCTGACCATAGAGTTCTAGGGCCTGACCTGTGAAGTGTGAAGGAATGGTGCTCCCTGCTGGACAAAATATTTAATTACACCAGTCTAGGATTCCATAGCCTGGAGGAGCGGGAAAGTCCCCTGCTATTGGCCCTAATGCAGTACCCCCCATCCCATCGTTTGGAGGGCCGCTTCCAATCATGAAACTAGCTCGGTTACCATGTGACATTGGACAGCCAATCGGCAAATAGGTCGCCTAGGTCGCCTGAATGTCTCGCCAGAAAATGATCTCTTTAATGATCTGGTTTACACCAGATAAAAATAATTATGCTGTGATTATGCTGTGACTAAAACTAAGACTACAATGGGACTAGTGGAGAAGAGATCCAGTAGAGGTAAAAGACAAGTCATTTTATGTTTGCTTGCGCTCTGGTGTTACGCTCTGAAAATAGCAGATCTAGATTGGCTATTTTAAGCATGCAACCATGTGAAAAATCAGGCTTTACGCCACCATCAAGGCCTTCCAAAATATTTTTACAAAATCAACTGTAGATATTTAGCCAACTAAAACTAGACTAACACAAACATTTCAGATTACTAAAATATGACTAAAACTAAATGGAATTTTATACAAGAGACTGTGACTAAAACTAAATCAAATTTTGCTATAAAAAAAAGACTGCGCTGAACCGCTATGTGATGTGATCCTAGGCCAGACAATGCAGTGCCAGGGGATGTGTTGGTGTTGACCAAGCCATTGGGGACTCAGGTGGCAGTAGCAGTGCACCAGTGGTTGGATATTGTAAGTCTGCCTGCTGTACTTTGGCCTCAGATGGTGCTGTCTCCAGTTGATTACATGGCGTTTGTGTTTTCTAACGAGTCCCTCTGCGATTTGTCTCTCAGCCAGATAAGTGGAATAAGATCAAGTTGGTTGTGACCCAAGAAGATGTAGAGCTGGCCTACCATGAGGCCATGATGAACATGTCTCGACTCAATAGGACCGGTACGTACACACACACACAGGGGCCTCACAAGGGGGTGAAAAGTGGGACTGAGTTACCAGGGCCCAAGGTGGAGGGGCCTTAATTATTCTATACTTTTAACTATTGGAAAACAGCGGATATACAAGCTCACAGCGTGGCACTCGGTGCCGCGCTGCTTGTACATCTGCTATTTTTGAAAAGTCGTGAAAATGTATGCAAATCTTTGAATATATGTATTTTTTAAGTGAACAATTGTAACATTTGTCAAATTTTGCTTCTGGGGGGTCCCTGGAACTAAATATTTTGAGATGGGGGTCCGAGGCCAAATACATATTTTTGTGGGGGTCCTTATATTCATTTACATTTGTTATATTGCTGTTGATGTACTGACACTTAATCTTGTTTTCTTATTGTGATGTTTATTTGCTTATTGTAAGTCGCTTTGGAAGCGTCTGCTAAATGCCTAAACTGTAAACTGTAAACTGTCCTTCACGTGAAAATGTTTGAGCACCACTGACATAGAAACAGGTTTTTCAAAAAGCCTTAGAAGGATTTGAAATATTCAAAGACTTGCACACATTTCACGCTTTAAAAAAAATAGCAGATCTACAAGCTCGCAGCACGGCACTTGGTGATGCGCTGTGAGCTTGTATATCTGCTATTTTTCAATAGTTAAAGCACAAAATAATGCGTTCCCTGTCTAAATGCGTTAAACACCCTCCCCCTATGAAGAACATTCGTGGGGGCCTGCAGTGAATCCTTGTACCCAGGGCCCAGAATTTGGTGCGACACCCTTTTTTATAATGATACCAACAACTTAAAAGTGGTGTAGAGGAGCTGATATTCATATTATAATAGCCAAGTGAGATATTAATATCTTACTTGGCTAGAGGGAGAGTCCCATTTAGATAAGTGATAGACAGATGTTTGGTTTCCTATGTTTCAACAAAAAAAAACTATACAATATAGCCAGGTTTCATTAGAAAGATATCTCCGTAACTGTCTCCATTTACCAAGTAACTGCTGTCACATGCAAAGAAGCCAGCCAAGATAATTAAGAATATAATTGTGGCCTGGCAAAAGGCGAGGTCTTTTTAAGGAAGAGGGGAAATATGGGCTAAAGCTAACTCAATCAGGTTAAAGAGGTGGTGCCATAGTTTTGTTCTTTTTCTGGTTTTCATGTGTGTCTATGAGGTTGACAGTCATAGGCGATTCTAGCCTCTTCCAGCGGGGGGTGCACGACCTCTATTACCTCATGCACGCGCGCGCAGCGCGCGTGCACGAAAAAAATTGCGGATATTAGCGGTTTTGTAATGTTGTTTTAGCGGATTTCTGCAGTTAATTTTGTACCCAAATGTAACACAATATAAACAAAAAAAGTGTAAAACAGGTGCTTCTTTTTCTAGACACCATGAGCATGTCTAGTATAGGATTTATTTACTTATTTTGCAGACAGAGGCAGCAAAGCCAAACATCAAGTTAATCATCATTCATCAAGCAATCAAGCAGTCATTTACAGTGTCAAATAAGCATTTCACAAAAACAAATAGTAGACACATCCTTATTACACAATGAACTGCAGCCTCCGGGTTTTGACACTTGCAAACCTTTCAATTATTTTCTGCACTTTAATTTCGTGTATTTTCTCAATCTGTAAAATGCCTATATCTGACACTCTTTTATCAGTCATGGTTGTCCGTAAATACGTTTTTAGTTGTCTCAAAGTAGAGAAACTGCGCTCAGCTGAAGCACTCGTAACTGGTATGGTGAGGTACAGTGTGTAGACGTGTTTTAATGTACCAAATGAATCAGAATTATGCATTCCCTTCTCTTGAAAAAAAGCAAGTTTCTTTTCAAACAGTGTCGTGTCCTCCATTTCTTTTTTTTGCGCACATTCTCTTCCCTGTACATGGAAGTCATTACAGAGATTTCAGCTTTCAGAACATCTGCATCAAGAGTGTATGTTTGACATACGTCTGTCACACTTTTTTCTGAAGGGCTATCTGAGGTTACAACATCAGCAAGACACTGGAGGATATGAAAATCGTTTTCAGAAAAGCGCCCCTCAAGCTGTTGTATGAGTGTGTCCAGTGTTCTATACAGAATATCACATCGGTAATAATCCGCTGCTGTGTTCGGTTCTACACGGCGGCAGAACCATTTTGGGCTTAATATAATAGGGTTTATAAAAGCATGATCTGACTGTCTTAGTCTTACCTTGGGCTGGTCAGGAGGAAATGGTTCAGTCACGCACAGTGAGACAAGAGTCCTGGCTGATAGAGCCTGAGGTCTGTGTTTTGTAGAGGAAAGTCAGGTACAAAATGATCCTCTCCATGTGATGTTTCAGGGCAAGCAGCTATATTATAATATCTACCGGTAGTCACGTCCATAGTAGTGAAGAGCTCGAACTCCATGCTTTATTTTTAACAGATGTTGTTTTCAATTTCAATACTGGCGCGTGGATATGACATCACATCAGGAGGGGAGGGGGGGGGCTGCCTGGAGCTGCCAGCCTCTATCACTACCACTAGGGGGTGTTGTTGTATTCGGTCTGAGTGGATGTAAAGTTACATTACAAAAAAAAAAAAAATCAAAATGGCCGCCTGGCGGCCAGGGGTTGCACGTGCACCCTAGGACACCCCTCAAAATCGCCTATGCAGTACTTCATTAAACCCCCTGGGGTGGTTGTTATGAGCAATTATGTATTCCCTTTGCATTTTGGATTTCCTCCTGGGTCACCACCCACCGGAACAACCAGGCATACTAAATGAACTGGTGGGCGTGGCCACATAAAAACCTAATTTTAACTCTTTCTGTACACTCTTTTGGAAAAAATCCTCCTCCTAGTATAATCATAATACCCGATAAACATGTTTTAGGGGGGAAATAAATCTTGGCACTGCATCTTTAAAAGCAAATAAAACACAAAAAACACAAATAGTAAATCACAAAAGTACAAGATGAGATACAGTAAGATAAACCTATATTGATCCCCACTTGAAAAAGTCAACCACAGTAAAGGCCTTGATTATACTTTGCGTGTCTGGGGACTGTCCCATGGTTCGAACTCCCGTTGGTCCGAACACAGTCGGCAGGTTAGCTACTCGCCAGCGTCGGCAGGTTAGCTACTCGTCAGCATCGGCAGGTTAGCTACAGTACTCACCAGCTTTAGTTTTACTGAGGTTAAGGTTAGGTTTAGACATAGTTTGACTGAGGTTAGGGTTAAGGTTAGGTTTAGGCATAGTTTGACTGAGGTTAGGGTTAAGGTTAGGTTTAGGTGGTCAGACCAAAGGGAGTTCGAACCAAGGACATGTTATCGCGTGTCTGTGTAATATTAACCTCATTATTATATACTCAAAAACAGCTTGTCAACAAATAGAAAATGTACTAAAATGTTATAGGGAGTGACTAGTGGAGATTAAAGAAATCCAGTATAACTAAAAGACAAGTCATTTTATGTTTGGTTGCGCTCGGGTGTTAGGCTCTGAAAATAGAATACCTGCCTTTGTAACTTGTTTTTTCCTATCCCCTAGCGGCCGGTCTCATGCACACCTTCAATGCGCACGCAGCCACAGACATCACAGGGTTTGGAATCCTGGGCCACGCACAGACGCTTGCGCGACAACAGCGAAGCGAGGTGTCATTCGTCATCCACAACCTTCCGGTCCTCGCCAAAATGGCTGCTGTGTCCAAGGCATGTGGGAACATGTTTGGACTCATGCACGGCACGTGCCCCGAAACATCAGGTGTGTGTTTGTGTCTTAACTGGCAGGGTGATATTCTTTCCCATAAGACAAGGCCCCCCTGTTACTACAGGGGGGCTGCCAAATCCTTGTGTGATAGGATCATTCTTTAAAATTACTTGAACCCTCGCATCCCTATTCCGAGGAGAACTTTAGCCAAAAATAGCAAATCTACAAGTGCTGAGAGGCGTTGAGAGCTTGTAGATCGGCTATTTTTGGCAAATAGGTTTGGTGTAGAGGTAAAAAAAGAGCAGACCAAGTACAGAGTGAAAGGTCAAGTTTACAAAATATCGACAATTTAAGTGGTTAAATTCCTGAAAATACACATAGACTGATGACAGTGCTGTCAAACAAGTCGAAGAAAATCTGCATAACGCATTTATACAATATATGTAGAGGGGGTCCCTGTTCATCTCTTTCTCAGTTAAGGGGTCCCTGGCCTGAAAACGTTGAAGACCCCTGCCATAAGACTTATCTCTTGTCACTGACCCATCTCTACTCTGCATCTTGCTTGTAGGGGGCCTGCTAATCTGTCTGCCTCGGGAACAGGCTGCCCGCTTCTGCGCTGAAATCAAATCTCCCAAATACGGCGAGGGCCACCAGGCGTGGATCATCGGCATCGTGGAGAAAGGCAACCGCACAGCCCGCATCATTGACAAGCCGCGAATCATAGAGGTGGCACCGCAAGCCGCCACTCAAAATGTCAACCCAACCCCTGGTGCCACGTCCTAATCCTTCCTCCCCCGCATCGTACACCGCCGGACCCCCTCAGACCTCTGCTGGGTGTTTTTTTTAGACACGTAAACTAGACAACCATCCCAGAGTGTTTAAAAACATATACACATACAGTATGTATACAGAAGACTTGAGTTGGTGTGTATCCAAATGTAATGCCATGCACCCGGCAGTGACCTTAAGAGCACGTCGTCACTCAACGGACTCAGACTACAACACAAGTTAACAATTGGTAAGAATAGAAACATGCATCCAAACCCATTTGCCTTTTGTGTCTGTTGTATTTTCTTTACTTTTATTTTTTCTTCTTTTTTTGTTAACTGAAAAAGAAAAACTAAAAAAAAAAAAAGCGTTTGATTAGCAGGCCGCTTCAGGTTAGAAATATGATAATCTGATACTGTTGATTCAATTTGAATCTGAAGAAGTCTGTCTTGCCTCTTTGGTGCTTTTAAAAAAAACATGCTGTCATCAAGCAAATGTGATGGCATTTTTGTTTGTCCATTCACTTTGTACAGTTCTAAAGCCTAGTTTTAGTTCATTGCTGTAACCGATGCCTTGTAACACTTTGAAAATCGACCAGAATGAGTTGCTTTTCTTTTTTTTCCTCACTTTGAACTATTTTGTATTGCCCTCATCCCCAACTAATAAATCAGTCGAATAGATACATTAGATCATGTATCAAATCACATGTACTTAAATAATTGATTAATAATTTGATTCCATACAAAACAATTGATGCAGGCCCAATGTGCTTTAGCACATAAGAATTGTTTGCAATACTGTTATCACAATGGGAAACCTTTTTTTCTGTTAAAGCGTTCTGTTCTCTTGAAGGTCCCAGAGGCTGTAAAAATCCGATTTTAAGCACATTTATTCTTTGTCGTACGGCCGTGCAACTGGCAGAACAGATTTTCAACTAGTGACAGTTGTATGACGAAGTATAAATTGGGCCTCGCCTACGAAGATTCCAATTGACAGCTGGTTACATTTTTATCTGAGTGATGGGATGATACGGTCCACGTTCCACTGGCAGAACCTTTCTAAAATGTCTCTAAGATGGATATCAAAAGGTGTAGCATCCCATCTTGACAATAAATAAAGCTGCTTTCTCTTACAGTGGATGAAGAGTTTTGTTTGTTTGTACAATGACATTGACACCAGTTCCTACATTGTGCCAGTGTTGCCAGATGTACGATAATTATCGTATTTGTACGATAATTTGACCCTCTGTACGATGTACGATCAATAATTCCAAAAATGCCCAAATGTACGATAATTTCGGCATATCACCAAAAAGAGCGTGAATTCACTATTTTCCCTGGCTGCTGATCTGGGATCTGGTTTGGCTTCTCAAAATAAGCCAGGAAATCAGTCAATCTGACACTAGATCTGTACTTGGAGGCATTAAAAACACCGGGTGCATCTTTCCATACCAGTTTCAGGCATTTATTTGTGTAAGCTCCAGGAAGTTGCCTGCCTCCACGCAGCAAATCTGATGCGTTTTTGTCTCGCAGGAGTCTCAAACAAGGTAGTTTCTTACACTAAAGACGATCTTTTGGGTGAAATTACGTTTTTACGCGAGTGATTTCTCTTTTTTTGCTGTGTACGATAGTTTCATGTCAAATACGATAATTCTGAGCCTCCGGTACGATAATTCAACATTTCCCATCTGGCAACACTGCATTGTGCATTGTTCAGACATGGATAACCAATGGCACACATGAGGTTTCAGTGGCACAATTGTTAGAGTTTTTTTTTACACATTCCCTCTCAGTTCATAGGCATTTTAGTGAGGGGGGCACGTGTGTGCTCCACTTTTGTCTAATAAAATACTCAATGTTGTGGATGTAGGCTATTAATCTACCCACAGTTTTTCCTTTCAAATTACAAAGCTTTTAACGAATCACTTTTGGACTTTTATCTTGAAAGTCCAAAAAAGAAAGCCTAAACACTGGTTCCCAAACTTTTTAGCTCAAGACCCAAAAGAGAAATTAGATGTTTGCCTGGCCTGGACCCAAACTAGGGAAAACGGCAGATCTACAAGCTCATAATGCATGCCTTGTAGATCGGCTAGTTTCACTACTTCTTAAACATTTTTGTTCTAATTTATGGAACGGCAGATCTACAAGCTCATAATGCGTGCCTTGTAGATCGGCTAGTTTCACTACTTCTTAAACATTTTTGTTCTAATTTATGGAATTTCTTCGATTTTTCTTTGATTTCTTCTAAAAATTACTGGGGAAAAAAATGTTTTTAATTCATGTAAAAGAAAAAAAAAAGCTTTTTTGGGAATGAAAATATTTTGAATAATTCAAACTAAAACTAAATCTGTCTGCGACGGTGCGACCCACAAATGGGTCCCGACCCACTGTTTGGGAAACGGTGGCATTGGCTATGGGGTCCTTGAGGGAGTTCCAGGGAGTCCCCAGCTAAATGATAATTAGGAACCAAATGGACCATTATTGGATAGGCTATGTATACTAGGCCAACCAAATGGAACCAAATGGACCCTAACGGGTTCATTTGGTTACATTTGTACACTGAGTTAAATTAACATTGATTTTAGAATAGAAATTGGGGTCCATACCATAGCCTAAAATGCATGTCAAACTGGGGGTCCTTGAAATTAAAATGGTTGAGAATCACTGCTAAAAATTGTGGCTTAATCTTCTCTTATGGGGGTCCCTGGCATATCTTTTCAAATGGGGGTCCGCGGGCTAATAAGAGTCAATTTGGGGGTCCTTAACATGAAAATGTTTGAGAACCACTTGAGTATTTTATCTTGAAAGTCCAAAAACAAAGGCCTTACAGAACCATTTACTTCCATTACTTCCGGCTAAAGCTCTTCTTGTTTGTTTGGTAGCCTAGCCTGCCAGCCTCTTACTGGTAAATGTTACAGTCTGTGGTTGTTGAAATCAAATAGTAGCCCGAAGGCGTTTGTTGAAATGGACATACTGAAGGCTGAAATCGCGAGGAAGAGAAAACTCATCGAAGATAGATCGCTTGTGGACGTGAGTGCTCGATAAACATGATTGTTTTCGTTAGCTAGCTAAGCTAACCAGGTTTTAGCCTTAGCTCGTGGCACTACACTACACTACTAGAGCAACAGACAGAGACACAAACACCACTTCAATATACATTTCTACCATATGAAAATAGCCGACCTAAAAGCTAACAATCATTGTGAGCTTGTAAGCTTGTAGATCTATTTTCAAAAGCTTTTTAACAAATGTTATTTTATATGGGACATTCTAAATAATGAGTACTGTAGTGTCTACTGTCTACCTTTGGTACTTTGAGTACATTTTGTTTCCAATACCTTTGTACTTTTACTCGACTACGTTTTCAATTCCATACTTGTTATATAATAGAGTATTTTTTTTACATCGCAAGTATTGATACTTTTACAACATTTGAGCACTTTTTCCACCACTGTTTTGAGTGAGTGTTGCTCTTTCCAGGTCTTTCTACCAGGCGGACAGGGTTTTGGGGTTATCATTTCTGTCATTTCGGTGAGGTTAAGGCTAGGCAATGTGTTTGTCAAGTTAGGTTTAGGCATAGTTAAAGTGAAGTTAAATGTTAGCGTTTAAGGCGAAACACCGAAAAAAGGGAGTAGTCCCTTTGCTTCATCTTATCTCAAGTAAATCAATCCACAGCGCCACCTGGAGGCCGTGGGAGGGACACATGACTGTTGAGAATGGAATGTATTGCACGCACGAAAAATAGATGTATTTAAGGCAGCCGAGTAATTCATTTTGTAACAACTTATACATTTGTGTGAAGTGAAATTAATTTTCTCAAAACCTTTTTATTTTTATAAAAAATGTAAAGCGCTATATTCTCATATTATTGCTATAATAATATGGTCCTCCTTGGGTTATTTTGTTGTCACTGTACATTTTGCACATGATGTATGCAAAATGTGTCCTGAGTCCTGACCACCTGGTTCCAATCGGGAGAGAAAATCCATTTATCAGATTCAATTTGATAGTTTTCCAAATTTGGAAATTGTAATTTTTCTGTTTTATCACTCACAATTTTGCTTGCTTATCCTGTATGAGTTCTGTCATATAGAGTTATTTACTGAGTGTGTACTCCATAAACTACCCAAAATGATTGCAAATTAAGCCTATGTGACCACTTGTACTACTGTACTTGGCTTCAAGTGAAATAAAAGCTACCTTTTTTCAGGATTCAAAGACATACTTCAAAAGGGCTGACTTGGCACGCAAGGAGGAAGAGGAATATTACAAAAGATCGGGATATAAGGTAATGAAGAAACCTCCACAAACATCCTACGTAACTCATTCAATTGTATACTCTGTATACTATATTGCATACGCACTCCTACACCACACTCTAAGCCTAGTGTTGTTGTGCATTTTTGGCCAAATAGAAAACCAGTTTTGGGGTTGATCAGGAGGTGTAAAACAGTGTTTGTGTCTGTGTTGACGGTAGGGCTGTCACAATTATTACATAATCGTCTAATCGTGAATGTTGAAAAATGTTCATTCATTGACAAACATGTTCAGAAATAGTGGAAATAGCCGATCTACAAGCTACAAGGCAAATATTTTGTCATAATCGTCGTAATCGTGAATGTTGAAAAATGTTCATTCATTGACAAACATGTTCAGAAATAGTGGAAATAGCCGATCTACAAGCTCACGTTGTGAGCTTGTAGATCGGCTATTTCCACTATCAATGTTATTTTTTTAAGTATAAAGTTGTCAAATATGTCAGTAATTTCTTTGTATATTTAGGTTATGTGTCATATCTACCATGTACAACTTCAAAGCCTAAAAGCCAAAATAGAAATGTAATTGTCAACGACAAAAACACAATTAAATCGCTAATCGCCAATTATTTGAGTGACAATTAATCGTCATGCAAAATGTCATATCGTGACAGCCCTAGTTGACGGTGCTGTTTCTCCTCAACCTGTATCTTCTGCCTGCACCTGTAGGTTCAGAAAGAGACTGCCCAGAGACAGGTATGGGATGGTACAGTAAAGGTAGTTGGCAGAGTGCATGACAGCGGGACCATCAAATGGACTGTGTTCCAAAAGCTTTCCCTTCCTTGGCACTTTCTCCATGGTCACCAGTCATCTAAAGACTGGCTAGGATGTGCACATAAATATTAACAAGTTGGGAACTTTCCTATTCAATAAAAGTTCTAATCTAATGATTGTCATAGCAACAAATTGTTGTTAATGGATCTTGCAAATTAGCATTGGTGCCGGTGGCAATCAGCCGCTGAATCTACTATGTGCATTGTATACATTTGTGGATGTTTCAACAGTATTTAAAACCTGGGTCAAATTGTATTGTTTTGTTTGTTTTTCTTTATCTTGCTTGTAGTTACACAAAGGTACAAGAGGGCAACAGGGCAGTGTAGGCTAATATAGGTTAGTTAGTGCTGCCAGAAATATTATACTATCAATCTCAATGTCTTTTGTAAACATTTAAGTGAACATTTACGGTATGTGAATGATCCAAATCTTGTGAATACCCTATGGTACTCTATGAGGTTGAAACACTCGCTAAGAATGCTCTGTGATTGAATACTGTTTGACCCAGGTCTGCTCTATTTTATTTTATTGCCATTTCAAATAGTTTGTCAGAAGGCAACAGGGAAAGGAAAGGAAAAAAACATGCAAAAACCAAATGGGACACAGCCAGAGTGTGGATTTCAGCATGAGATAATGAAATGTTCAGTATGTTTGCTATTAAAAATATGGTTATCAAGTTGTGCTTCTTATGTTGCACATGTGGAAGCAGCTTTCGTAGCTCTGCCAACTTTACGTTTTCCCTTGGTTTCATGTCACCGGTTTTGCATTGCCTTGCAACAATGGCTCTTGAGGAAAACGACATTTCGGTTTTGTTTTCAGCGAAAGAGTTTCAAAAGTATTACAAACGCAGCGTATTTGTTTTTAGCAAAGTCCTTTGTGCATTTGGAAGGCTTTTCATGACAAGGGTTTTTTGTGTTTGTGTTTTGTTTGTGTTTTAGATTGTGTCCTTCAAACCACAATCTAAGAGGGCTGAGATGCATGTGCCGTTGATAGCATGCTCTCGCAGCACATTTGAAAGCACATTTGAAATGCCCTTATTGGAGTATTTGATACTGTACTGAACACTGTACATCTGTTTCCACATGGCTAAGATACTGGTAGTCCTATATTCTTTTCTGACAGCTAAACAATGCCACAATATGGATATTAAGAAAATGTGGATGTTTGGTCTCATTGGTAAGTTGTGAGACTGCTTGCTTTTATAGAAACATCACAGGTGAGTAGATGAGCACTTGAATGTGTGAGCAGACCAGTGGATTAGGTCTTAAAACCTTCTAAAGTCTCCATGTTGTAATCTCTCAATGAAATGCGGCACACTTTCACAAATACACTTGTTTGCGATATCATTTGTTTAAATGGCAACCCTCTGGTGAAATTGTGACATTCTCTATGCTGTGTAACCAGAGGTGAGCTCTAACTGCATTTCATCCATTTTGTTTTAAAGACTGATAAGGAGGAGCAAAATGAGCCAGCCACCACATCTAATCCAGGGTTGGAGTTGGAGCTTACGGAAGAGAAGTTGCCTCTGATGACGTTGTCACGGCAGGAGGTCAGTGACCATATGACATGAATAACTTCCCACTACACCAGTTCCTCTGTTTATCTTCAAACCACATCATACAAAATATGAAAACCAATAATCCCATTGCTGTGGTCGTGAAGGTCATCCGACGGCTGAGGGAGCGAGGAGAGCCGGTCCGTTTTTTTGGAGAGTCAGACTACGATGCCTTCCAAAGACTCCGGAAGATTGAGATTCTGGCCCCAGAAGTTAACAAGGTATGAATGAATTATACTATTCTGTACTGCAAGGTGTGCTCCTTTTGAAGTCTTAGTCTGTTTCCTTCTGAAATTTCACAGTGGACACCGTGGGCCAGGTTTACTCATTATTCTTTGCCTATTTTCAGACACATTCTGTGCCTAGAAATGTGTTATTTATCCTGAGGTGAACTGGCCTGGAAGTGTTGTTTGCTTGTGTTGTGATCTGAAGTGTTTCTCTCCTTTATGCATAGGATTGTGCAAAGGGAGGAGATATGATGTGTGGTTCACTGGATTTACTAACGTTCTGGCAATTTGCTGTTTTGTTGTGGGAAATTCTCTCCCTCTAATAAGCATTAGAGGGAGGCTCAAAGACGCACACATGTGAAAATGTATTAACACTAGTAACACCATTTCAACTCGAGCAGTAAATCAAAATACAGATCCTTCTAATTCATTTTCTTCTGTAATATAACAAGTGAAACTTTCATATATTCTCTATTCATTGTGCATAGAGCTAAATATTTAGGACCTTTTAAAAAATCTTGAGTGGTATACTGCTCATGAAAATCAAACATCCATATCTCAAAATGTGCCATGGATGTGATCAGCATGTGCCTCTTTTGAGGTGTTATGGAAGCCCAGGTTTGCTTTGATAGCAGCCCTAAGCTCATTTTGTTCAAGGTTAATTTATTTTGTCTCCCTTGGGAGATTATTTTCTGTATTTGTGACTAGTGTCTCACACCTTCCTCTTCAAAATACAACAAAGATTCTCTCTGGAGTTCAGGTCAGGCCAGTTGGCTAGTGAGTTAAGCACAGTAATACTATGGTCAGTACACCAAGTTCTAGTAGTTTTGGCACAGTGGACAGGTGCCAAGTCCTGTTGGAAAAGGAAATCAGCATCTCCATAAAGCTTGTCAACAACGGAAGCACAAAGTACTATAACATATGCTATTAGATGGCTGTATTGACTCTGGACTTAATAAAACACATTAAACCGCACCAGCAGATGACATGGCACCGAAAACATCACGCTGGAGTCAACACAGACTGGTATATTGATATTTTCTGCTGTCATGTGTCCTCCTAGGGATTGAGGAACGACCTGAAAGCAGCCATGGACAAGATTGACCTGCAGTACCTGAACGAGATCGTGGGGGGAACAGTACCAGGAGAAATAGACACACAGTTTGACCTCAAAGTTCACGAGGAGAATACAACCATAGAAGAACTGGAGGTAGAGTGCTGTGTTTGTGTGTGTGTGGGGTACGATTTGAATAGCCTGTTGATTTATTTGTACCCTGATTCAGATGTTTTCCTAAAATCTAGGAATCATGATTCAATCCTCCTGTCTATATGTTAAATGGTGCATTTATATAGCGCCTTTAACCCTCTGTGTTCTAAGACGGTTTCTCTACCCCTGAGCCACTGCCGCCCCAGACTGTAAATGTATGTGTCTAATGTCTAATACCAAGGGTTACTTTAGTTTCAATTTCAACGTATTTTTTGAATGTCCTATAGGCTCTTGGAAAAACCTGCCTTGGCACAGGAGATGACAATCGTGACCAGGATATCATTTACCAAGTTTTGAGGGTAAGACTCGGAATGCATCAGAATTGTCAAATCACAACTTTACAGGCTTTACGTTTATTTTTTTGTGAGAGTGGTGGTATATACTATTAGAGCAGGGGTTTTCAAAGTGGTTGACGGGGCACCCTGGGGTGCCGCGACAGCAGTCCAGGGGTGCCGCGAGATAATTTGATAATATTTGAAATTTATTTGGACATTTAAAAATATATTTAGTATCATTTTAAACTTGAAGTACAAAGTTATTTTGGGTCAGTTCTAACCCCAAAGTTGCTATTATCTCAACGTTTTCTTCGCAACATAATCACTAAACTATCGTCACTGTCGGGGGCAGAAACCTTGTATTTCCAGGTTACAAGACCGTCGCACAAAACTAGTGAAAACAGCCGATCTACAGATCTGCTGTTTTCACTAGTTTAGTATATATTTTAGATGATAAATACAAAACGAACGGTTTCCAACCGACAACGACGATATGCTATAAATATAAGGTGCTGGGAGTGAAAATTATAATGTAGGGGTGCCTCGGATTAAAACGAATATTTATGGGGTGCCCTGAGACCAAAAAGTTTGGGAACTCCTGCTATAGAGTAAGAGCAGGATAGAAAAGAAAAACGTAGGATAGAAAAGGGTACATTGAATTATATATAAATGATATACACTGATGGCATATGTAGTAGGAGGGGGTATGTACATGTTTAGAACATTGGAATCAAATGCAGGTGTGTACATAATGCACATCTGCATTAAGCGGGATTAAAAAGTAGCAGCAGTTGCAGTGTTCTTAAATTGCAGTTCACTAGACCAGTGTTACAGGTAAGGGACATATGTCTTCGTGCACCAAGGAAAGGTAACACCATATTGGGTAAATGCACTGCCTTTGGAACTAGAGGGAGCTGTTTGATAATAGATGTGTCAAACAATTGGCTATCTTTGGAAGAGGCATTTAGAAAGCAGAACAATTCATCTTTATTCACTGGTTAATTTACACATCAGTTTATCAATTTCCATTAAATTGTTTGTTAACACATTCCTCCTGTATTCCATTCCAACTGGTGTTGTAGTTTCTCCTGGGTGTTTGGGCCAAAGATCTGAACAGCCGAGAGGACCATGTGAAGCGCAGTGTTCAGGGAAAGCTGCAGAGCGCCACTCACTCACAAACTGAGACCTATCTCAAACCCCTCTTCAGGAAGCTGAGAAAGAAGGTAACATTTCTACTGGAAGTGAGGAAACGACCTAAAAGGGGGAATTCTCACCTTAAATGCTTCACAATCACATTAGAGGGATTTAAGCACTTTGGGAGGGATACTACTTAAGATTAACTAAAGGTCTTATATTGTCCATATGAGATTGCATTTTGGCGCTCTGCTCCAATTTAAAAGTGTGCGCAATAGAGTATTTTATTATTCAGAAACTGTAACAGAATGGGCAGTAATGATCAGTAGAATTGGTTAAAGGCTTATGATTTAGTAATAATACATCACATTTATATAGCGCCTTTCTTAGTACCCAAAGTAGCTTACAACAAAAAAGCGACTTTATATTATTATTTAATTTAATCTATTTAATCTTTATTCTTTTCCAGAGTTTACCAGCTGACATCAAAGAGTCAATCACTGATATCATCAAATTTATGTTGGAAAGAGAATATGTCAAGGTAAGTAATTTCTAACTACAAAAATGTCAATTGAAGTTTCATATGACTTTGGGCTCATGCAATTTATATATACCGTACACGTATATTCCTTCCCAGGCAAATGATGCATATCTGCAGATGGCTATCGGTAATGCTCCTTGGCCCATCGGTGTGACCATGGTGGGCATCCATGCTCGTACAGGGCGAGAGAAGATCTTTTCCAAACACGTGGCACATGTCCTGAACGATGAGACACAGAGAAAATACATTCAGGTGAGAACCCAAGACCATCCCTAAACAAGATACACTAAAATACAGGGTGTTCATTTAACTATGAGAGTGCATAAATATAAGCGTTAAGAGGTAGAGAGTTAAATTGACACTTTCCAGTGTAGTCTTGAGGAAATAATAACTTGATAATTCCCAACTTGATTATTTTTCTCTCTGGTCTATAAATGAAAACGTTATTAGCTTGCCAGATGTTATGCTGAAGCGACGGGTCGACCTCCCTGAGATTCCAATTAACTATATTGAATTGAATGCGTTAACCACTTAAATCCTCTACACTAGACCTGAGTTGGGACGCTTTTTTCCATCTACACCAAATCTATTTTCCAAAAAACTCACAGCGCACCACAACATACTGTCTTTTGACTAATGTTCCTTCCAGAATGTGGATGCTAGGGTTAAAGTCGTAAAACAAAATGTTAAGCTCTGAGGATAGAGCTTTTTATAAATCTATTTCAATAAAATCACACAGACATATCATAGTGCCTCAAGGTCAATGTGCGTCTCCATGCACTAACTCTGGGGGGAAGAAGTCAGTCCAAACAAACAAAAATAATCCTATAACTTTATTGATATATCAGGATATATCAATAAAGAATCCATAGTCAAGTCAGTAATCGGACTTGAAAATATAGCTATCCAATTTAGTAGTTGCTCTTGGTGAGTGATCAGAATAAGCAGAGTGTTCCTGAACTCAAACTAGAAATCCCTTCATAATTGACTAAGCAATGATCAAATCAAACTGTGGTGCGCCGCGGATTAGCCGACATTATGTTGTTGCTCCACTCTCCAGAAGAGCCAAGGCATCACACTGTCTGTCTAACAGCACGTAAAAGTTTATTTCCGTTCCAACGGAGTACTCCAAAGCTACAGGTAGTGAATGTTCTTGTAATCATTATAAATATAACATCCTTAAATCCTTGTGCATTAGATTAAATGCTCCCGTTTGTCGTAAGCTGAAAGTGAAAGTGAATCTGATGTTTGGCACAGACGGTTGCTCCCCTCTTCTGTCCCCAGAACCAGGGTTGTCAACATTGGACAGTCAGAATTCAGGAGATTATTTGGGGGTAGTTTGAGGGGGGCGTGTAACTCCACAAACTTGCCTTGATGAAAGCAAGGCAGCGACATACTGTACTTTATTCCTTAACAATGAGAGGCATTAATACTGAGATTTATCTGAATATAAAAACGTTTTATATTGCTAAAGCAAAATAAAAGGTAATCTTTTGGAAATATAACTGAACTGAATCAAACCATTTGCATGATTGCCAATTAGCCTAGTTAGTTAGTAATAATCAATTTCTTTTTAAATGTATTACACAATAAATATTCAACGGAAGCTTTACTTAAGGTAGTGAAGTGAAAATAATTTATTATATCAACCTTTTAACAAGAAACGTTTTGTTTTAACCAAAAAACTAACACTTATCCTACCTTAAAATAAATATATAAATATTGTGAATCAAATCGCAATCGCAATATTAGTCAGAAAAATCGCAATTAGATATTTTCCCAAAATCGTGCAGCCCTAATCTCCAGTAGAATAGATCAATTGAAAGAAAAAGTGGCAAGAAGGTATACAAGGAGAGTGAAGTGCTAGAGGCTCAGCCGGTCTGATGAAGTTAGTCTTTGGTGGAAAATTGGAGAATATGCGGTTCTTTTGACTCTAATGGGGAGTTTATTGCACAGTTTGTGAGCCAGGAGGGAGAAGAGTCTAGGACTTGAGGAACTTTATCCTGGGTGTTTTAGGGAAGTGGTAGTCCAAACTATGAGAAAATGATGGGTCTAAAGTTTTCCGGATCATTCCGGTCATCTATTTTGGGACCTCCCAGAACGGTACGCCAGCCAGTTAATGTCCGATTTCCATAGTTGTTTTATAGGTTCTAAAACATTCAGTTCATTTATTACACTTTTAAAGCAGCCAGAATAACCTTTCTGACTGTTGGTTGGGGTCTTTCCTCACCTGGGACCCCCCAGACAGACCCCTGCGCCTATCTATCTCAGTAATCGCTCTGCTCCTGCTCCAGAACAATGTCAAAGATGAAATTCTAGGAAATTGCGAGTGTGGTTGCCTATTTATTGTCTTGATAGCCAAATTGTCATATGAAGCTTGACCAATCCTAAAGCTTGCACCACTGATTGGTTGGAAGTTTATCTAGTAAGAAAGAAAGAAAGAAAGTAGCACCACTCCCCCATTGATCTCAAAGGACTTACTCTATAATGGTGACGTCGCCAATGAATGCTGCTTCCTGATTGGCTAGAAGTTTATCTAGAAATAAATAAATTAGCACTAGTACTATAGTGTGTATCAAGGTATCGTGATGTCTGATTGGGTGAAGGGTTACAGAAGATGATGAGTAACACGGACAAGTACTTCAATGGGAAAACCCTTAGAGACAATGGTTACGTCAGATGACGTCCACTTGAAGCACTGGGAGCCACCATGGAGCACTCGAAGTATCACTGTTGACTGTTCAGCAATCAGCACCCCCCCCCCCAACACAACGTGTGTGTGTGTGTGTGAGTGGTGACAGAAAATACAAGCTCACAACGTGTTGCGGACTAGACGCGTTGTGAGCTTGTTAATCGTCTATTTTCTATGTGCATGGCCCCGTGAGACGGACAAAGTATACATACTACGCAGTCACTCTGTGCAGAGGATCTGCTGTGTTTGTAGAAAGACCATGTGACCTACTGTAACATAATGTTATTTTTCGGGGCGTGTCATCACATCTTTAAGTCCAATTTGAAATTGAAATGCATATAGAAGATGAAGTAATGATGTATTTTCTTTAATTTCTCTCCACAGGGAATGAAGAGACTAATGACTATTTGCCAGAAACACTTCACAACAGACCCATCAAAGTGTGTTGAGTACAATGCAACAAATTAAAAGGATATACTCCGTGGACTTTCAAAACTGTAGTGATAAGATTTCAACCGGATTTTCCATGACTGTTCCAATGAGTCAGGCTGAACCCATTCTATCAGTACATTATCACAATGATGTTAATTAATAAATGTGATGACGACAACCATTCATTCATTTTTAATAACTTCTGGTGCTTTTTCAATGTCTGACAAAAATAGAACCCCTGTCACAGTTACTTTTGATAGTTGCAGCCATGCAACCAGTCGAGGCAATGAGTGTAAACTGGTTTCACACGAGGGCAGGACTTTAGTGACTATGAAAGCATGACCCAATATATTAAATAACATGTTATTCCCCGTTGGAAGTAGTTCTTTGTCCTTGAACTTGCCAGAACATCCTGCAACCTTGCTTGTGGTTTACAACTGCTTGAGAAACACTGCCCAGGGGAAATAGGAAAAGGAAAATAAGGAGTTACCCATTTTTACTGAGTTGTTATGTTCTAGGCAGGGAGAAATGTCCTTTTGGTACAGGAAAATGGTGTACACATGACCTTTTTAAAAAGATTGAATATCTCAAGGAAGCTAGGCTGAAGTTGATTGTAAGTTTTATTACATCCAAGTCTTCTCTTTGTGGAAATGTCAAAACAATGTTTCAATAATAAAGCTTTGCAACAGCAGCTGGAACTAATCAAATCATCCTACTTGTCTCCATTTTAGTGCAATCAAATAATGTTTTTATGATGAGTTATTTTTAGATTATTTATATGATCCTGTGAGAAATAATCCCATTTCCAAGAGCCCACTGTACTACTTGGCCCCTATTGATTTTATTTCAAATTCAGAAGAATGTGTTCCCTTGTTCCACCCGCTGAAGAGCCAGGCTATTTATAGCATATCCTCTCTCATCCATTTGGTGTCACTATAAAATGTGTCTGTAGGAAAAACACTCCTAATAAAGGCTCACCTCTGCAATACCGTGTGACGTGGCTCAATAAGAACTGAAATGCATTTAAGTAGAATAGCTGATCAAGGAACAAGCCTATCCATCCGTCTCCTGTAATGTCAAGTATCATTTATGGATGAACCTCCACGGCACCTGTGCCACTGATGGAAATCCTTGCACGATGATAATGGAGTCACTGACCTTATTGCATTCAGTAACCATGGTGACCTGATCTGCTCCTTGTAGTTATTAGTGTGTTCCTCGGTGCCTCAGCCCACGTCACTGTATGTGCGTGTCAGTTCTGGAACACGTCACTACTAGTCAAGTCTTTAGCTGGAGAGAACAAAGGGTCAGGTGGCACTGCCATTACGGATCTGTTCTACAATTCTTTGGGGCGTTCCTTTCAACATGTACAAAGAATAGCAGCTCTATCACTGTAAGGATCTCCAAATATCTGTCGGGTACATGAATGCATATGAGGCCCACTGTAACATCATCTGACACATTATGTTGAAACGGGAGTTAAAAAGGCATTCAAAAAGCTCCTCCGTCACGTCACATCACACTTTTGCCCTTACTCTTATCTCTGTCACCGTTGGTCCTATCAATGCCAAACTTTGCACACACTCCTTGGATGGCAAATCACAACCTCCAGCCCTGATTTCTCACATGGCCCTCTTCTAGCGCCACCATCAGGCCGATTTTTGCGAAACACATTTTTGGACACTGCTCTTACAGATCTTGGCCTAAAATCATGCAAAGCAGTAGGTACACAGTATCTCTTAAGTCCTGTCATCATCGTGGATCTGTCCCATTTCCCATATTCCCTCCTGATTGGCTACGATTGCCTTCTAAAGTTTGTGTATGTGACGTGACGGGCGCTTATCTCCCGATTAGGGAGTCTTACTGGTGTTAAAACAGGAGTTAAAAAGGCATTCAAACGTGGTAGCATCCCGCTCAATGTCCTTGGTGGGTTAGCCCGTTAATGGCCCCGCTGCCAAAAGTGATCCTATCCAAAACCTGTTATTTGCATGCAATTTCAAACGAATAATGAGTTTCTTTGTGTGTGTTTATCGTAACTGTGGGGATGTGGGTTGGTTGTGTTATCTCTCAGAGCAGAAAGTTTTATTTTTCTCTCAACCAAGGTCAACCAAGCCAGGCAGCGCTAACTTACAGTAGATCGAGACACTTTGATTTCTAACAAAACCACCATGAAATGTGCTCCCAGATTGTTAATAACAGTTGCATTTATACATGTATTGTGTACTCAGGATGTTATGTTTTTAGGGGAATGATATGACAAGTGCCAATGGTATTGAACAAAATATTTTGAGATGGGGGAATGGGCGGGCAAATACATATTATTTTGGGGGACCATGACACTGATATAGCAACATACATTTTTTTGAATCGGCCTCAGGTCTTAATGGGTTAAGAGAATAATACAGTGTATATGACACAGTGTGTACATTGTGCCTCTGCTCTCTCCTCTTCCCCTACTGGCAACACTTGGCACATTGTACCCATCACACATTTGAGTCAGTGGGCATGACACATGAAGACACCTCTCTCCAGTGGGCCCATAGATTTTGCTGTGCAGGGAGTGATTTGTGGTCTAAGGAAGAGATTGAATAAAGGAAGGGACAATGTGGAAGGAAAAACGGGATGACAGGATGTGTTTTTAGTGTTTTCTTTCGATTTCTTTAGCAGCCTATCAAAGACTGCAGATACTGGGTGATCATGACAGAAAAATGTATATTTTGAGTAACCCCCTTCACAAATGTGTGGCATTCTATACTTGTAGCATGTGAAGTAAATTCAAGTGTGCAAACATATCTATTCATGTTAGTTCAAATTATATTGTCAGCTCGAGAGAGAGGTTGGTGGAAAAAAAATAGCATTTGTTCAGGCGTGTGAGTCATCTATTCCTGGGGAATCAATAAACAACTTCACGGACAATTATTTCTCCATAATGGAGTCTCCAAGCATGAAGCCATTTCCAAGGTCAAGCCATTTCCATATGTTTCCCTTCTTATTGTTCCTATCGGGCATAACTAATATGCCTCAGTAGAATGGTTCTTTTTCAATATTAGCTTCTGCCCATCCTGACAAGGCTGGCCTCTCTGTATTGTTTCTTCAAAACCCCAAAACCATTGGGCTCATTTAATATGTGTATTATTTTGTTCTATTCTCTCTCTGTCTCTCTCTCTCTCTCTCTACATCTCTGTATTGCTGCCGTCATCTCTGGGCCACTTGACTGTCCTGTTTGTTTCAAGTTGTGCAATGCGTAATTGCTTATGAAAGTACTTCACACTAAACTGAGGCCTGGTCCCTTTCTCTTGGCATCAGCCCTGTATTTGGGTTATGTTGCTCTAATGCTGCCTGTGATTCCTCATAACAATGAAGCTGTACCCCTGCCATTAGGGGCCCGGCCGTTCCTCTTTTTATCTCTGCATTGGCCTGCCATCTATGCAGACTTGCAGAGCCACATTAATGGCCATAAGATCTAGGCTAGCTGGTGAATGACTGCTCACTTGTCCCTTTGTTCCCATATGGAGTTGAGTGGGGGATCCATACCGTGTCATTAACACAAATCTCCAGGCCTAGTCGAAGGATTAGCATCATAGCCCTGTGTAATTGCATATACACACTACCAGCATGCCAATGTTGGGATTCAAGTCGAGTCTTGTTTGGATGCTTGTTGTTTAGAGAAATTTTTTACGCTTGATTATGTCGATATACAATTCACTTAGTTGAGATCATTATCACCCTATCCAAACTTCATGGTAGATTTCACAAAACGTGCATATTCCATGCAACTGTATGGGATATGTCAATGATGGAATGGATTATTATATTCCATATGAATAGACAGTTTCCCCCAAAATGATTGAATTCACTCCCACACAATAATAAATGAGACCACACAGTGCAAGTCCGGGTTTTTCTCTTACTGTATATTAAATCAATGAGCATACAAAATAGATGTCCAGTACAGTACAATAAACATGTGTCTCTTTTCTTTCTCAATCTGAATCCTCATACAATGTAACATCAGTTCACAAATATACTTCAGTAGGTACAGGGAAAATAGATTTGTCAAGCATTCATTGGACAGTTAAACATAACAATGGATCATGAGATGGTGTTGTGACTGAGTCTCGTGAACTCAGAAAGGATGTAGAATGTTTTGGCTTCTCATTATCCAGTGTCCGGGACACTTTGACATTTCGCTGGTCAATCTCTCTGTCCCTGTAGTGGGCAGATTCTCGTCACATGCATTAGTTATCAGATCACAACAAAATAACCTTGTCACTTGTAACACTGAAGTTGGTGTTTTAAATATAATAGATATTAAAATGTTTTTAACCCATCAAATTCCCCCCTAAAACAACAGCTGAAGGAGTTAAAGTGTCGACCCTAGAACCCCAAACAAATGCTGCCAAAGGGACAGAGAACTTATGGTTCACTATCAGCCAAATATTTAATTAAACTCTTTTCGATAGTAGAGTCAAAGAACTGTATATTTCCAAAGGTATTTAAATCAGAACATCTAATAATTGAATCACTTTTAAAAGTAGAGCTAAAAGAAAAATATAGCTGTATTTTCTTAATTATTAGTTATTATTAATTATTTTTTTTACAAAGGTTCAATGTCCCAAGGTTTGTTGAAAAATTCCCCATGCGATCAGGCGAGTCAAAACACATCAACACGTTCCCAAGTCATAGTTATAATTTAGGGCAAAACAAGACGAACTTGACTCTTCATCATTTATTTACTTTAACAAGACAAAAGAATTTGGGTTAAAGGAGACAGCATTCTGGTTTTGCCTACCCTAGTAAACTAGACTCCTCTGTCTATGAGGCTAGGTTTGACGCAGAACCAGCCGTGGGGGCCATAATTTCCTGCCCATCCCCGATTACCTTATGTAAGGTGTTCGTCCCTTGACATGGGGAGATGTCGGAAACCGGAACCTCCTTAAGCCAAGTGTTCCTTCCTTTTTACCCTTAAGGTTAGTTATTGGCTGCTTTTGTCCGAGTCAATTTCTGTAAGAAAACACTTTACAGCGGGAAAAACGTGTGTAATGTCTTTTGATACTCACGAAATACCATATAGAATTTCAACCTCCTTTTGACATTTCTCCTTTGGACAGACAATGAGGGTGTCTGTCAAATCATTCTCAATTATCATCAAAATCTGTAAGACAAAGGAAAAGAAAAGACAGGAAACAATCAATCAATACTGTAAGTAGTAGGTTGTGGGTAATGAGTCAAAATACTTTACGAAATACTTTAGACCGTATCAAACATTAAACAAGGGAATGTTGTTATTAACTGGAAGAGAGCAGGTCTAAATAATCTCTCACACACAGACCATCTGTCCTTGAAGGCTACAAATGTCTTCTAGCCACACATACGCACACGTACGCACACGCAAGCAGAGACAAGAGTGGGAGAGAAAGTGGGAAGTTGATAAGGTAGTTAAAATCAATTAATGTAAAATCTTAAGTAATAGAAAATCAATGTAAAATCAAAATCAATGTAAAATCACTGTAAAATCAGACAAACAGATAATAGGCAATCAGATAAACTCCCCCCTTGAACACACAATGTCCATTGTGTGTGAAAACATTAAAGCATAAATGAACTTTTAAATGAAATGATTTTTTTTTCTTTTTAATAATCAATAATCATACAATGAATTAATAATCTTTAATAATGATTTTTTTTTTTTTTTTTTTTTTTTAATAATGAATCCAACTACTGTACTGTATAATCCTAACATGGCCTAAGATGGGCTGGCTAAAATAATCAAAAGTGGGCTGTCTACTAGGGCCAAACACGATGTGCCCGTCGTCCCCGCAGACAGCATACCCTACCAAAATAAATCAAAGAAGGTAAACTGACAAATTAAACGCCAAAACTATACTAAACCAGCCCATTTTTTTATTATTATTAACAATAATTAATACTATTAGAATGAAGGTTACCGCCCTTAGAAACTTTGTGGCTGCAGCGATGTGGTCTGGTTGCAGCGGGCGTGTCACACCATAGAGTTCCATCAGGGTCAGAAAGGCCAGGGAAAGGCAGCCATGGTTCTGCTCCGCCCTGGACTCCAACAACTGCAGGCTCTATGAGTGGAGAACTGACAACAATACTAAATTAGGCATGAAATACAACTACTAGGGTTGGCACCGTGATCAGCCGATCAACGGGGTGCCACACATCTGAAGTGTCAGTGTCAGTAGTAAGTAGTCTGGTGGTGGTGGGAAAGAGTAGTCATTATCATAATCATCAACACTAGCCAAGTCTGCTGTTGGGCCTGCCACTTCTTTCCACAGCTGAAACAGGTGATTGTGTGTGTATTGTTCTGGGCCCTGTTAGTGTTTGTGTTGATGTTGTTACCTTGACTCAGTCCTTCAGGTCCATTCCCGGCTGGGGGATCCCGCTGATCACCACTGGGACCCCTCTTCGGGTTATGTGTTCGGTGGAGTGTCACTTGTCCATCATCCGACATTACGGCTCGCAACTTAACTAGTGGCTTGGGCTCTGGAACGATGTTGTTGTAATACCTGGCTAGTATTGTGATCTCATCTGTCGTTCTCCATAGCGGGTCATGCATAATGATCGCCTGTCTCAAATGGGGGCGTAAAGCGTCAATCAAAAGCTGATTAAGCACACTAGCATATCCTGGCAATCCTTTTGTGAAACCAGAGTGGCGGTCAAACTGAGTGGTGAAGTGATGGACGAAATCAGAGACGTCCTCACCCTGCCTCATCTTAATGTTAGTGATTAAGGAAAAGTCCACGTTACCTCTAACAAGGTCCTTAGCCTGATTAATCATAACCTGTACTGCGGCTTCATGTGGGGCGTACCTGACCTCACCTGCAGGGTTACTACCTTGGGCCGGCACAGGCCGCATACACTGGTATGGGTGACCGTCTGCCTGTAGCCAATCTAATCCCACAGAAATCTGATAAGGAAAAGCGTTAGGTGTGCAACACATAGTAATTAGTTTTCTAACTTCCCAGGTGTCTAGTCTTAGCTCCACAATTTCTGCCTTTACAGATTTTTCCCACTCATCAGGGTTGCTATGGATATCGGGTAAACGTTCAGCCGTGTCTCGAGCATCCACTGGGTACCAATTACGGTACACAAATGTAATTTTGCCATCCTCTGGGTACGCCAAAAGAGAATCGTTAATTTGACTAGGTGTGGGTGTGTGAACCTGTTCCCGACGCTCACCTGTGTACACTTTTTCCTTAGTGGGTGTATGGCCATTCTTAGTGGGTGTTGGTTTTGGTGGTTTGCGTGGAACGCCGGGGAGGGGCGGATTCGTGTGGTCAGCGGGATCTCCCAGCTCGACCTGATTACAAGGAGGAGAAAAAACAACTGAGTTATTTAAATCATTGTCACATCTTTCTCCTTCATGTTGCCTCCCCCCTCTCTCTACCCCCTTCCTATCAGATAGAAGTGTAGGTAATGAGGTTTGCATGTCAATGTGATGTCGTGCATTGATACCCCCCTGGCGTGGAGGCCCGTGAGTCACAGCCACAGGTGGGGGAGGTTGTGGTGATGGTGTTCGTCCAGCCGGGCCGACCTCACTGTTGTCCTTCACCTCTGGTGTGGCACGGTGTCGTCCAGCCGGGCCGACCTCACTGTTGTCCTTCACCTCTGGTGTGGCATGGTGTCGTCCAGCCGGGCCGAGCTCACTGTTGTTCGCCCCTGTTCTGGCACGGTGTGAGGAAGGCAGAGGCTGGCTGTCCGATTCTGAAGGCCTCTCCTTTTCTTTTCTCTCCCTCGCTGCCTCTCTTTCTGCAGCCGCCCAGCGCAGCTGCGCCAGAGCGAGAATCCCAAGCCTGGCGACCTCATTTTCGGCTTTCTTCAGACTTTTCCGTTGTGAGATTTTATCGATATGTTGATACAGTACTCCAGAAAATCTCGTCAAGTCCTCAGTCGTGAGAGAGTCATCATATCCGAATTCCTTTCTCCATATGGGCAAAAATGGTGCAATTGTTGGGCACCTAGAAACAATCTGTTTCATTTCCTCATCGTCTATCTTAGCCGTTACGGCTGTTATCAGTTCATTCTCCAAGCTTTGGAGAGAGGCTTCAAACTCAAAGGTGCTGTTCAGTTTGTAAAAAGGTTGTTTAGATTTCGGCAGGTGTTTTCTACCTCCCTGTGCATTCCCCATTTTCCAGCTGGTCGGATAGGAGGAGGATGAAATCAAAGCTAGTTTGCTTTCCACCTCAGCTGGCGGAATAGACGGAATAAAATAAAAAATAAGACTAAAAAAACGAAACACACTAGATAAGACACAACAGGTAAGCGTAAAGCATGAAGATTTCCGTCAGAACGTTCTGTTCTGGAACATAAAGGAAATCTACCAATTAAAATAACCACGCTATTTCTTATGTGATTAAGTGGCTTGAAACAGCCGTTGTTGGGTTATGCACTGGCCAAGAGATTCTCCCTTCAGAACAATTGCTTTTGTTCTGGGTACACTAAACAAAATCGTGTAAAGATTTCCTTCAGGACAGAAATAACTTTCGTCCTGGCAACACTAAACTGGAGTCTCGTGCTAAATAACACCAACTAATAATATGGACAAGCATGAATCTGTGACCAACAGTCTGCTATGTCCTCAGAACAGGAAACCGCAGTCCCTATTCTGTTACTCAAACGTGCAACAAAAAGCAACAAAACAATAGACAAAAAAAACATTAAACAATAAAAACGCAGCTTGGGCTAGAGGTAGCAATTCTCTAACTTAGCAGGTACAAATCTTTAAGTACTTGACCCATCTGTGATTTTCAGTCCAAAAAGGCATGAATAAAATCAAAACTTACACTGTGTGTTTTATACACACTTCTCAAGTCCCATGGTAATTTCTCCGCGCGCCGGAGGAAAAACGAGTGGGAGAGAATCCTTTCAGTGATAATCCGTGGGAGTTAGGGGAAATGTCTGATAATATCCTCGGCTGGTTGTTTCTCTAGCAGAGATGAACGAAGACTCCAAAACAAACTGTCCAGCAGTTTATCGAATCCATAAACGTCAACTCAGTAGAAATCCGCAAGAAGTGACCAATTGATGGAATGGATTATTATATTCCATATGAATAGACAGTTTCCCCCAAAATGATTGAATTCACTCCCACACAATAATAAATGAGACCACACAGTGCAAGTCCGGGTTTTTCTCTTACTGTATATTAAATCAATGAGCATACAAAATAGATGTCCAGTACAGTACAATAAACATGTGTCTCTTTTCTTTCTCAATCTGAATCCTCATACAATGTAACATCAGTTCACAAATATACTTCAGTAGGTACAGGGAAAATAGATTTGTCAAGCATTCATTGGACAGTTAAACATAACAATGGATCATGAGATGGTGTTGTGACTGAGTCTCGTGAACTCAGAAAGGATGTAGAATGTTTTGGCTTCTCATTATCCAGTGTCCGGGACACTTTGACATTTCGCTGGTCAATCTCTCTGTCCCTGTAGTGGGCAGATTCTCGTCACATGCATTAGTTATCAGATCACAACAAAATAACCTTGTCACTTGTAACACTGAAGTTGGTGTTTTAAATATAATAGATATTAAAATGTTTTTAACCCATCAGTCAATATTCGCTGTTTTCATTGAGCTATTCTTTGAGCTGATTCTCAACATAAAGTGAGCATCATTGGCCAACTGTGGCATATTCCAGACCATCTCTGTTCCTAGGTGACCACTCGCTCCACTTATTATTTTCCTGGAAGTGCCTTGTCTGTGGTCGTCTGCCAGCTTGCCTGTCTTTAATTAGTGCTTTATTTTTCTTTTGATCATGGGTCCTGGCTGGGTAATCGTTGCCAGGCTCCTGGACAGAGGTGGAAACCAATTACCTGTAAAGGCTTAGTGGGTATTTCTGCTCTTCTCTCTCTCTCTCTCTCTCTCTCTCTCTCTCTCTCTCTCTCTCTCTCTCTCTCTCTCTCTCTCTCTCTCTCTCTGGATGACTTGCTGCTTGTTACAACTCAATGCCCCCTTTTCACATTATTATTATCCAGAAGCTGTTATTACTGTTTTTGAAATAGGACTTAAATGTTTAAAATGTATGTACAAATATTCGTTTTTAGGGTTTCTGGCTTGTGTAATCAATCAATCAATCAATCAATCAATCAATCAATCACAGTTTATTTATACAGTACATTTCATAACAAGTGCAGTTCAATGCGCTTCTCAGATTAGGTTTAAAAATAAAGATGAAAAAACTGAACGCTAACAAGACAAATGAAAAGAAAGCGTCTGAAAATCAGTGAGTGTGCATGTGAGTGAGGGACACTGAATGCAGAAAGCTATAGTAAAAGCAACACTAAAAATGTGTGTCTTAAGATTTCTTTTAAAATCAGCCCCGTTTGACATATGTATGTACTAGATGGCTGAACATCTAGTACACACACACACACACACGCACGCACGCACACACACACACACACACACACACACACACACACACACACACACACACACATGCACAATTCTCTTCTGCCTTCTCTATATAGACAGTCTATGGTATATGAGCCAAATTCCTGTCTCCCTCTTGTAGAGGTTAATTTCAATGGATGTCATCACCGCCTCTTAAAATGCTAATTTTACTGGCTGAGCTCGAACAGACTAAAGGGTCAGAATATGAGTTAAAATGTTAAACGGTGCAATGAATCTGGCCAATCCTGGTTGGATCACACTTAAAGCAGTGACAATGGTCAATTTCAGAGAAAGTGCATGATGGCAAATGCAGGTATTGTACATAATTGCTTGGGTACCTCAGGGGTCCCATATAGGGCCCCATAGGGCTGAACCTACAGGGCCCGAGCCGATGATTAGCAGCAATACCTTTACAACAGACATTTTGGCTTTGCCCTTGAAGAAATCCATCGCATCTTTACAACAGCTTCCTTTAGTTTGAGACTGAGAGAGTGGAGATGAAATGTGAATGTGGAGGGGTGATGAAAGGGACAGAAAATTGATTGCACCACTTATATGTGATAGTCTGTTCAGTGCATTTCTTTCCATTGTCACTTGGAACAGCATCTGTCACAGGTTTACTTTGCCATGCAGCTTGAGACCAGGAGAGAGATTGGAGATGAGAGAGAGGTGAATGACAGTTTTAACCCCTTCTCTGACATCTCTATTTCGGGCATGTCATTATAGGTGATGTTTTTAAATGGCCGATCTACAAGTGCAGTCTGTTTTCATATTTTAAAATGTGAAAACACACACGCACGCGCGCGCGTACCTACGTGTGTGTGTGTGTGTGTGTGTGTGTGTGTGTGTGTGTGTGTGTGTGTGTGTGTGTGTGTGTGTGTGTCAAATTGTATTTATATAGCACCTTTTACAGAGAGATCTCACAAAGTGCTGTACAGGCATTGAAAGAAAAACACAATAAAAACAATAAAAGTAGGAAACAGGCTATACAGTTAGTTACTGAGAAATGTAAATTAAAATCAAATCCCAACAACAAATGCCTGTTCAAATAATAGCGTTTTGAGGTTCTTTTAAAAAATATCGACAGAGGCTGCAAATCTCAAGGCTTGTGGAAGAGCGTTCCAAAGTTTGGGGGCAACAGCTTGAAAAGCCTTATCACCTTTGGTTTTTAAATGAGTCCTTGGAACTATTAACAGACCCTGCTCAGCAGACCTTAGGGCCCTTTCAGGCTCATAACGATCGACCAGATCTTTTAAGTAGCTCGGAGCCTGATCATGCAGAGCTCTGTACGCGAGCACTAAGACTTTGAACTGGACCCTGAAATTAATGGGGAGCCAGTGCAGGGAGGCCAGGACAGGGGTGATGTGGCACCTTCTACTGGACCTGCATGGTGAGAAGTCTGGCGGCAGTATTTTGGATTAGTTGTAGGCGGTCCATGGAGGTTTTGCTGAGGCAGCCGTGAAAAGTGAGTTACAGTAGTCAAGCCGAGATGAAACAAAAGCATGAATGATCATTTCCAGTTCGGGGTACGTGACAATTGATCTAAGTTTAGCAATGTTCCTAAGGTGTGTGTGTGTGTGTGTGTGTGTGTGTGTGTGTGTGTGTGTGTGTGTGTGTGTGGACTATAGAGAGAGGGGGATGATACGTCCATCCCCTGTGGCTTAAATAAGCTATATATATTTGTTAATACATTTAGAATTTCTGTATTAAAATCGCCTTTTATCCATGAACTCTGCAAACTCAGAGATGATCTAATAGGAATAGGTCATTGCTTTGGCTGGGAGCTATTCGTTCACACGCCCTCTAAACTTACAGCCAATTACAGCCCACAGGAGAGTGTGAGAAAAGGCATTACATCCAAGGTGCTGCTGCTGCTGCTGCGAGCACAACTTGCGGCAGTACGCAGCAGTTTTGCGCTCGGATTTGTGTGCGAGCAGCAAGTGCCTGCCTCTCTCTCCTCTTAGTGAATGAATGCATGGATGACGATGATGAGGCGACATTAACATATTATTGGCGCTCATCATCATCGCAAAACCACTCTTGGCACAATCACACACAAACACAATTTGTCCGCACGCACAGCATGGACGGGCTGCAGACAGGCAACAACAACGCTGGAGTCAGTGCGGAGGAAAAGTACCGCGCTCTAGCCTACGACACAGCGTTCAGCACGCTGGTGGCAGTGATCGTGTACTCGATGGTGAAAGTAAGCCTGGACGGCATCAGGCAGTGGCGGGCGAGGATACCGGTTTTGATCATCGGATCGGGACCCATAGGGCTGACGGCCGCCCTCGTCGCTGTTCGCTCGGGCAAGGTGCTGAAACTGACCGTGCTGGACGAGAGGTACCGGACAGCCCTGCTCTGCCGCCCCCAGCAGATCGCCCTGGACCCCGCGAGCGTGGAGTTTCTGCTGGGACTCGGGGTCGACTTCGATAACGTGGAGGGGTGCTGGCACAACGAGCACTTCTTCACCAAGATCGGGGTCTTTCAGGAGTACCTCCTGAGCATCCTGGAGCAGAAGAGGCAGAAGGTGGACGTCAAAGTGAAGCTGGGCACCAAGGTACAGTCTCCCTCTGCTGCCCGAGAGCTTTTATAGCCTGTGTGCCACTACCACTTAATTACCTCTGCAGCCCAGGAAAACAGTAAATCAGGCTCCCATGCCGGTGGTTTGCAACCCTTTTCACATATGGTCCGTTATTTATTAGGCATTTGAGCCACAGACCAGATCAAAAACTTGGTCTGAGAATATTTTGTCATCTGTGTCTAAGATGTTGTCCACAATTCCATTCTGTATTGATGTGGTATAGGAGAGATAACAGGCAAATGTTGATCAAAATCTTCTACATGTAACTTCTACATTCTCCAAGTGTGTAGACTTCTTGTAAATTAAGTAATGCAGATGTTTAACAATAATTTAACTCTTGAGTGGGTGAAATGAAACCAAATGGACATATGTGGACCAAATGGGTCCATTTGGTTACCAACTCTCCAACATTTAGCTGGGGACCACCTGGAACCCCCTCAAGGACCCCGGACCACTGGTTGAGTGGTCAGTCAGTCAGTTGCCCAATCATAGTTTGTAGATCTAGCTTTAAGTGGTGGCCTAGTCCTAAATAATGCTTACCTTTATCAATAGGTAATAGGCTAAGCTATACATAGAGATGATTGAAAATGATATTCCACTCTAACAGTAACTGTCATACAATTATGATTTGTTATATGACTTACTACTTTGATTTGTGCTATATACTGTACATGTACACACAGCATACAGTGTGTGTATATCGATATTACAGAAATAGAGGGGGGGGGGGGGGGGGACTCAAATTATCCGCCACTACATCACATTTCAGCCACTGGGCGTGGGGTATTGTTGATGTTTCCTCACTGTCCCTCTGTCAAAACCTGATCCTCGCCAGTTAGGTGCCAACGATCTAAACCAGGGGTCTGCCTGTGTGTGTGTGTGTGTGTGTGTGTTTGTTGCGACCGTAGGTCGCATTTACTATCAAAACCTCCACCGGCTGTCCGTGCGTCAGTCCGTCAGTCACATGTCACACTTTTGCCCTGCTCATATCTCCACAACCGTTGCCCCCATCCACGCCAAATCTTGCACACACACTCCTGACCTGCCAAACTACTACCTCCAAGGACCCCCGCAGCTCCAGGGACCCCCAGGTCCCTGGGGGACCCCCAGGTCTAATTTTGCCCTGCTCCTATCTGCACAACCGTTGCCCCCATCCATGCGACATTTTGCACACACACTCCTTACCTGTCAAACTACAACCTCCAAGGACCCCCGGAGCTCCAGGGACCCCCAGGACCCTGGGGGACCCCCAGGTGTAAAAAATGACCAAATGTGCACAAATGACCACCCCAACGGGGCTGCTCACGGGGAATTCCTGGGGACCACCCACTCCTGGTGCTCCAGAACGGATGCAAAAGTGGTGGCGCCCCCAGTGGAGGACCCCCTCCACTGCAGCTCACATAAAATGCCGTAACTCCTACAGATTTTGCCCTAAAATCACGAAAATCACTACACAGCATGTCTACACTCATGTCATCAACATGGATCAGGAAGATTTAGGAAAAACACATTTTTGCCCTATTTGTGGAGATAAGCGACCTACGGTCGCTTATCTCCCGATTAGGGAGTCTTACTGGTGTGTGCGTGCGTGCGTGCGTGCATGCGTGTGGGTGCTGAGTCAGGCAAGGGTCCGATAGCCATCAGCATAGATGGTGACAGGACCAGTGAATGAAAACAAGTCATTGGGGGTTTCAAACAGAAAAGGGCTGCAGCCCAACAGCACACACTCTTTATCTGTCCATGAAAGAACGCTGCTATTTTCCACTTTATTTATGGGTCTCGCTATGAGCCAGTTTAACCCTCAGGGCAGACGTAAACACACTGAATGTATCTTCCTTGTCAGGCAGTGCTTTGATTTATGGCTGACTGTAAATTTCTATGGCAAGAGAAACCAGTGTTTCATATGACATCCCAGAGACCCAATATAACATACTTACATAACATCAGCGCTGCTGTAGATTAGGGCTTTGGATTCAACAAATCTCCCAAAACCTCTCCTTACCACCCGATGTGTCCTTACATACTGTAGACCACAGTGAATAATGTTAGTCTGAGAGTAGACCCTGAGGCCATTCCTCAGTGAGCTTTTTAAGGCCAGTGGAAAGTCAGAATGATTGGTCTAGACACACTGTGAAGTCCTGAGTGTTCATTGGAACTCTGAGGGTGTACACATGGAACCGAACAGACCCTTACAAAGTGAGTCAATTGGACCACAGGACCCATACAGGTCCATTTCCATTTGGTTCCATTTATGCACTCACAGAGTCAAATCAACACTGAATATTTATACTGTGTGCATGCTAGAACGTCACAGTAAAGGAAAATCCAATTCAAATGTACAAGAGAACAGTGCTTAAATCAAAAGAGGATAAGAAGTAATCCTGAAAGGATTTGTGCAGCAAGATGGGATACGAGATGGAAGTGCAAAAACATGTACAGTAATGGTCTTTAGTGTGAGATGCTGTGAGCAAAGCCCTGTGCTAAGCTTTTTCATTTTACTAGTATAGTAATAGGACATTCTATCTCATATTTGACCAGAACATTTAAGAGGTGAACATTTGACAAATGATGGACAGAATCGTGTTAAGGAAGTCACATTTTTCCCAAGGACCCAAAGAAGAGGGTCATGTCTCCTGTGCTGTTAAATGACTTTTTTCCCCTATTGATTACTCATGCCATAGAGTCTTAGTTCAATAATATTTTTCTGTATTTGTCACATTCCTAAAACAGTAAATTTAACCCCATTGATTCCGGATGGGGACCCCGAATGCATGGCACTGGATGGGGAAACCGTCTTTTTTTTTTTTTTTTTTTTTTACTTCTTAGGAACTAAAAATATTATTGAACTCAAGTCTCCATGTCATGAGTAATCAATAGAAAAAAAAGTCATTTTGGGGGTGAACTACTCCTTTAAGCCATTAACATTTTCCTGCTTATAAGATTTGACTGACTTTGAGGTAGAGACTAGATTTGGATGGGGGCGGCAGTAGTTGTTGGAGTAGTTGAAGAGTAAAAAAGTTGAAAACAAGTAGAAAAGTGTGCTAGTGTGCTAGCTCAGAGCACAGGTTCCGCCAGGCCGAGTTGCCTACCCAGAGCCGGCAACACTTTGATCATAGCTAAAGGGTCTTCAACAGGGGGTCCGGGACCCCTAGGGGGTCCTCAGAGTTACTACTGGGGTTCCTCCAAATTGTTGTGTGATAGAAACCCTTTTCTCCTTTTTTATTAACCACTTGAACCCTTCCATCCATATTCTGAGAACTTTAGCCGATAGCTGATCTACAAGCTCACAACGTGGAGGTTTGGTGTAGGGGAAAAAGAGCAGACTCAGTACTGTAAGTACAGTAAGGTTTGGTGTAGGGGAAAAAGAGCAGATTCAGTACTGTAAGTACAGTAAGGTCAAGTTTATTACTTATTGACGGTTCAAGTGGTTAAATATCTGAAAAGACAAATTGACATGAATCCAAAATACACTGATGATTCTGCTGTCAAACAATGAAACTAGGCCTATATATGGAATCTATGAAAAGGTTGTTGGGCCCCTGCTTAATCTCTCTCTCAACTAAGGGGTCCTTGGCCTGAATACGTTGAAGACCCCTGTCATAACCACTTGGAATGGGATCTGAAAAATCAGACTTATACATCATTATCCAGAGATAATACTGATTTGTGTGAGCCCACCATTCGTGCTGCTCCATTGTATCTAAGAGTAAACAATATAGCCCACACGCTAACGCTATTAGCACCAATGTCACAAAGGTCACATCCCCACATTTAGCAGAAAGGCCCTTTTTTTTGCAAAGAAAGAAAGCCTCTAAAAACAGAATAATTGTTAGACTGCGGTGTCACCACAGTCAAATATTTATTTTGCAACAATTGGCCTCCTGGTGGGGTGATGCTACTGGCCATTCGAGAAATTTGGGGCAGAGGTTTTTACTTACGCCTCCAAGGAGTATCGTTTGACCGTCCAACGGTGCCGGGCGGATGTTAGTTGCTCACAGACGGACAGACACACGGCCTGGCAGAGACAATAATTATCCAAAGTTTTCAAATACTTTGAACAAATTACAAATTTGTCCAAAATGTGAAAATATCAGATCTACAAGCTCAAAACGTGTCGTGATCAGCTATTTTCGCCATGCGACACACACTAGAAAGATGTTGTATGGTTATGTTGTCCTCTATGTAAAGGTTTGAATGAATATTGTGCAAGTTCAGAAGATTCATTTAACCTAGGCCTATGTCGTGTATCTATCAAGCTAGGGTAGATGCTATGTGGGAATCTTTAGAGCTAACCAAAACCACAACTCAAAGTGGCTCCTTTGTTTCATTGTTTCATCCGGTGGCACACCACAGGATCAAACAACGCCCTGATAGACAACATCATATAAAACATTTTGCAACTGTGAGGTGCACAGTTCATTGCACAGTAATGTGTTACTAGTCATCACTTCCGTGGCCAGCAGCTCCTCTTACCTCTCCTCACCCAGTGTCTCATCACTGCTGCAGGAGTCCCGGCTGCCCAGTCATGGTGGACAAGGTCACTTTGATCGCGCCAAACTTCCGTTTCGTTTAGAGTAACTGCCAAGTCACCCATTTCCTCCTGGTTGCGCAGAACATTGTGTTTAATGATTGATTCTTTTCCCTCCCAGCCTGTAGGTTTTGTGAGGTATTTTGAATGCAGAGAAGGGCTTTTGTGAAGCACCTGTTCTCTGCAGTCTTAAAGGATTAAACGTACGTAGTTCTTTTGGGTGCTCAGCTGATATAGCCCCAGGAGGCACTCTCAGTTTGGATGTATGGTGCACTGCCCCCTCATTCTCTGTCTTTCTTTCTTTCCCTAACTCACTCTCTCTCTCTTCAGTCTGTTGCAGGATCTAGACCATACATGGGCAACTGGCGGCCCGGGGGCCACATGCGGCCCCCACTTTCACTTAATGCGGCCCGCAGGTTGATATCAGAATACTGATTCCAAACATGGCCCGCTTCAATTACTTCATTATTAGCTTAACGACTTGTACTATTATTATTTTATTGTCTTTTTATGTCCAATGTATTGGTATTTTAGTTCATAAAGTTGACATAAGTATAACTAAATGCATTTGAAAAAAATATATAATAATTCAGGATTCCAATTAAAACAATTGCAAAAAAATAGAAGATCTACAAGCTCAAAACGCGGCCCACTGCGACGCGTTTTGAGCTTGTAGATCGTCTATTTTTGCTACTTTTGTGTGACATAGAATGATGAAGTAAGGCATTCATTTTACAAAAAAAATAAAATACAGATATGAGAGGTTTTGCCCGAAAGTATATGCAATGTGGCCCTCTGAACTAAATGTGTAAATATAGTGGCCCTCTCCATCATCAAAGTTGCCCACCCCTGATCTAGACGCTACTATTGTACTAAAGAGCAGCAATACATACAAGGACAGAAATAAGCTAATGTTAATACAATTTGTATTTATATTAGCTTTATTTCTGTCCATTTACTGGATGTGATGCTTGCATGGTACACTCAGGCCTTGTAAACCCACTTCAGTGGCTCATATAAACATGAACATGGGTGTTAGTGGCTCAGGTGGTAGAGCAACCACTTGGAAAATAAATGGGAAGTTTCCCAGTTTGATCCCTGAATCCCCCTGGCAAGACATCAAACCCTTAACACCCTTTTTTAAAATTTTAGTCCATGGTTCAATTCCCAGCCAGCCAGGTAATTTGCTCTACCAGGTTTGGCAGTGGCTCAAGTGGCCGGTTCGATCCCGGGCTCCGCCAATGTTAGTATCGAAGTGTCCTTGAGCAAGACTCTGAACCCCTATATTGCTCCCGATGGGCAGGTTGGAACCTTGCATGGTTTCCTCCGCCATCGGTGTATGGATGTGTGTGTGAATGGGTGAATGTAAACTATGTAAAGTGCTTTGGATAAAAAGTGCTTTATAAATGCACCATTTACCATTTTCAGCTACCCATGTATGGATGTGTGTGTGAATGGGTGAATGTAATCTATGTAAAGTGCTTTGGATAAAAAGTGCTTTATAAATGCACCATTTACCATTTTCAGCCACCCACTCTTACTTTTACGTCACACTCGGGTGGTGAGAAAGTGTTTGACAGAAGCAGTCAGTCATACTGTATACATTAGAGTAAAACAGCCACTGTGTGTGAATAATCGTCGTCTATTATTTCCAACCCTCACTCAGCTGTTCACTGTAAAATCCTGATTGTTAATTTTTGTACCCTCGCAGAGTCAGGGGCGTCACAAGGGGGGGGGGGGGCGGGGGGGGAGTGGGACTGAGTTACTAGGGACCAAGGTGGAGGGGCCTTAATTATTTTATACTTTAGCTATTGAAAAATAGCAGATATACAAGCTCACAGCGTAGCACCGAGTGCCGCACTGCGAGCTTGTAGATCTGCTATTTTTGAAAAGTTGTGAAAATGTGTGCAAATCTTTGAATATATATATAATTTTTAAGCGAACATTTGTAACTTAGCTTCTGGGGGGTCCCTGGAACTAAATATTTTGAGATGTGGGTCCATGGCCAAATACATATTATTTTGGCCATGGACCTGAATTCACATGAAAATGTTTGAGCACCACTGGCATAGAAACATGAGCGCTCAGGATCTGACTGTGTTCCTTTGTGCTCTCAGTTCACAGAGGAGTACCTCCGTCGCATGCCGCGCAGCGACTGGCCGCGTGTGATCGTGGTGGCTGACGGCTCGTGCGGTGACTCCTGCTCTGTGCTGGGCATCAGCTCTGACTACACTGTGGAATCCTGCCACGCCTACGGAGCTAACGCCACTATAGAGAGACTGGACCAGAGACAGGTCTGGACACTTGCACACTAATGGACACACACACATACACACACACACACACACACACACACACACACACACACACACACACACACACACACACACACACACACACACACACGCGCGTGCGTGCGTGCGTGCACACACAGACGCAAATGGATCCACTCTCTCACAGACACACACCAAAACATGCACACACTCTCAAAACACACACTAATGACTGCACTCAATCTCTCTCTCTCTCTCTCACACACACACACACACACACACACACACACACACACACACACACACACACACACACACACACACAAAGACGCTAATGGATGCACTCTCACTTAACACACACACACACACACACACACACACACACACACACACACACACACACACACACACACACACACACTTAGGTAATAACAAACAGGTTGTGGAGAGGGGAGAGGGCCTTGTGTAAACAGAGCGAGGACAGTACAGACAGGATATTGCTGTGTGGGAGAGGCGAGCTAACTTAGTTTGACCCAGAGAGCCGGTCTGAGCAAACAGCAACGTTGGACCAGCACAATAACTAACTAATAAAAGCGGTCGGCTATCAATGGTTGGCTGGACCCCATCTGCAGCACTACTGGCGTTATTGTAGACCGCTCGTTGACCCCGAGTGACGCAGCTGCTCTTCCGACACTGTCAGGTGACAGACAGTAAAGCCCAATTCATACTTCCGCTGCACAATGTTGTTGCACGTTGGAAATAGACAACCTACAAGCTCACAACACCTTGTCTTGTGAGCAGGTTCCCCTGTTTTTAGCGCACAACATTGCACATGTCGTCAACTGGTGCCGGAGAATCAATTAGGATTAAAGGTCACACACCGGTGAGTTTTTTCATGTAATTGATTCCCAGATTTACGGTATTTATTATAATTCTTTTACGAACTGGTGATTCGGAAAGTGTCCGACAGTTTGGTCTCAAACTCGGCGTGTGTCTCATCAGGGGCGTCGCCCTGAGTACAAGGATTCACGGTGGGCCCTCCATGAATGTTCTTCATAGGGGGAGGGGGTTTAACCCATTTAGACCGGGAACGCATTATTACGCGTTGTTTTGTGCTTTAACTATTGAACAATAGCAGATCTACAAGCTCACAGTGAGCTTGTATATGTGCTGATAAAGAAACCCTTTCCCCCGGAACAAGGACGATTTTTCACTGCAAATTATAGTATCAAAATGTATGAATGAGGCTACATCAACTACATTATATCGATAGTTTTGATGCGAAATAGCCAGCGTCAAGCTCACAACGCGATACACTGCGACATGGTGCGACGCACCGCCATGCGTTGTGAGCTTGTAGATCTTTTCCCGCTTTGTGACACTGCATCCATAAAAGTATATCAAGCCCTTAAATTTAGGCCGAGGATTATTGAACGCTTTAACTATTGAAAAATAGCAGATATACAAGCTCACAGTGCGGCACCGAGTGCCGCGCTGTGAGCTTGTAGATCTGCTATTTTTGAAAAAGTCGTGAAAATGTGTGCAAATCTTTGAATATATATGTATTTTCAAAGGGAACGTTTGTAACTCAAATTTTGCTTCTGGGTGGTCCCTGGAACTAAATATTTTGAGATGGGGGTCCGTGGCCAAATACATATAATTTTGGGGGTCCTTCACATGAAAAAGTCTGAGAACCACTGACATAGTAGTCTCTCAAGAACAGACTAACTGAGCTCCAGTTAAGTGAAAAGGACCTTTTCTTTGGCGATGGCTGGCCAGATTGCTGACATAGAAACATAGGGTTTTTCAAAAAATCTTAGAAGGACTCAAAAGACACTTATAGAATCGGGTCGAAATTATAATTTTCACGATTTTTCAAAAATAGCAGATCTACAAGCTCGCAGCGCGGCACTCGGTGCCGCGCTGTGAGCGTGTATATCTGCTATTTTTCACTGGTTAAAGCATTCAATAATTCTAGGCCTAATGATAAAGCAACTGTTCCCTGCTTCGGAGTTGGGACCGAGCATTTCTTCTCTTCCCCCTTGCCGGTGGATATGAATATGGAGCATATTCATCAGCTGTGATGTTTTTCACATCCTTTGCCAAAGGTCATCAGTCATGAATATAAGCAGATGGTTCCTGGTGCGATGACTCAGGGATAAAGCCCAGACGTCTAGAAAGGAGGGATGGTTATAGATGTAGAGATGTGAAATACATCTGCAGCACAATGCCCCTAAAAATATACTCAAACAACCTGGAGACAAAAACAATTGGTGCGGTTCAACCTAACAGCCCGTTAGACTGATGGAAGATACCTAGCTTATATTACAGTCTTCACCACAGCAGCCATCTCATTTCCTGCATAGCTCTTAAGACACAAGCAAAGGCTGTCAATTCTTAATTTGATACCCAAGAAGGCCTCGTTTCTGTATTTTCTTCTTTTTTTTGAGCGGTGCAAACCGCTCCTATAAGTGGCTGTGCGTGTGTCTGTAGCCTTTTTCCTCAGTGTTTTGCCATAGCAAAATGTGTGTGCGTAGCATCATGTTTGTCTAGTGATGTCATATTTTGTTTGTCTGTAGCCTTTTTCCTCAGGGTTTTCCCATAGCAAAATGTGTGTGTGTGTGTGTGTGTGTGTGTGTGTGTGTGTGTGTGTGTGTGTGTGTGTGTGTGTGTGGCATAGCCTGTACATCCTAGACTTAAATCCTAGTCTGAAGATGTTATGCAAGCACGACCACCGCTCACTTCACATTGGGTGTGATTTTTTCATTTGTATCTCTAAACAAGAAAACCGACCTTTAGCTTACGGTACCTTGCTTTACCACTGTGTCACTTAGAAGAGAAGACAGTAAATGGTAAATGGTGCATTTATATAGCGCTTTTAATCGAAGCGCTTTACAGAGATTGTGCATTACATTCACCCATTCACGCACACATTCATACACCGGTGGCGGAGGAAACCATGCAAGGCACCAACCTGCTCACCGGGAGCAATGTGGGGTTCAGAGTCTTGCCCAAAGACCCTTCGACATTAACTCAGGGGGAGCCCGGATTCGAACTGGGAACCCTTCGGGAACCCTTCGTGCTCTAATAACGGTTTCTCTACCCCTGAGCTATGCCGCCACACAGCCGCCCCACAGACAGTAAGAGAACAATTAGTTAGCTGATAAATAGTGAGATTACACCCTATTAAACTACCTTCAGTCATCACAGCCTCCTCATGGAGGAGAACACATCATGTTCTCCTCAGGATCTGTGCAGCTGGCTTCATTGGCCCTCTTCCTCTGTTATCCTCCAGTTATTGAATTTGCCTCCTAGGATATGACCTGTTGGCCTTACATTCCCATTCCACCTCGCCACCCCTCCTCCTCGCCCCTTCCATCTCCATTCTCCACACATTCTGTCTCTCCCGTACACGGCCCTCCGCATCCCTGGTCCGTCTCCCCTGACGACGATAGACAAAAATGCTGCTTTATCCCATTTGGTCTGGTTTATGTCATGGGAAACGGGATCAGCTCTGACTTGAGGGGAGGCAGGCGATTCAGGAGAGAAGGCGAGAGTGTTTTAGCATGATCATACTGTTTTTTCCCCCCATCATTTTCACCTAAGAATGTGCTAACGGTAACATGTGTATGTTAGAACATACAGTATTTACATACAGAACATACAGTATTTATGTGTGCAGTTAAGTTCATAGCATTAGCTTGTTGTTTGAGCCCCAAAGGCCTTGTGGCAGTGCTTATGTACACACATCTCATTGCTGTAATGATGACAGCAAACATGACAGTAATCCCATCTCTGGTGCTCGTAAAACTGCATTATGGCTGTGAATTGATTTGATCTAGGCGAGTAACATCTGCCCTGTATTCCTTTCTCTCTCCTCTACCTCCTCTGCTTCTCTCCCCGCCCCCGCCCTTCCAGGTGCCCACTCCAGAGATCCGCGCCCACAGCCTGTACTTTGACCTGTCTGCCTACGGAGTGGAGGCGCTCCGAGAGCATCGGAACCCTGCGGCAAAGGCTGGCTTTCATCTGAAGATCTACGGGACGTTCAGGAACCGCTACATGGCCCTGGTCTGTCCCACCACGGACACCAAGATGGTCCGCTTCCTCCGGCACACCGCTAACTCCTCTGTAAGGCCCTCTGTTTTTATATGCAATACTAGCCCGATCAATGCCAGTTATCTGTGTCAGATACCGATCCTGATTTTGGAGAGTCCTAGGACCAAGACCCATGATTAGTGATGTTTGAGCCTACAATTAAATGAAAATAAACACAATTAACCTTTATTTTATTTGAAAAAAGTATATATTGTATATCAAACTTCAGTATATATCAACTTAAACATAACAGTGCCCTTTGGAGATCTGATCTATGTTTTAACATCCTATATTAAAATGGCCTAATGGTGGATGGTGGACAGTGGATGTCACAAACGGATCAGTCAGTTGCCCTGACTGATCCACAACAAACTTGGCACAAACACTGTGGCTTGAGGTCAGGGGCCCCCAGGGGCCACAGGCATACGGTTGCTCCGATCAACACCAAACCTGGCACAACCAATGTTCAAGAGAGTGTCATGAGAATAGTCACCAGGGGCCATGTGTGGCCACATGCAGGGACCCCCAAGGGGCAACGTGTGCTCTATTTCTCCAAACCGTACCAAAGTTGGCACAAACACTGTTCAGGGTCTGGTATGAGAATAAAAAAAAACACTGACATATGAGGCACTACAGCAGTGTTAGAGCAGTATTTAACACTTCAAATGACCATTGGTCTTATCAGCGGACTAGATTTGAAGGCCGTGCAGTGGTCTGGAAATCCAGTAAAAAAGAAAAAAAGAAAAAAACTCTGGACACAAAACTGGACACATCGGCTGCACAATTGCCAAAACAGATCGTCATTGTCGGATGGAAACCTTGTATGTCCAAAACCGTTTGTTTTGTACCTATCATTTTTTAAATGATTTAAAATAGTGAAAAAAACAGATCTACAAGCACACAACGCCTCGCGTTACAAATTTGAAACTTGGAGACACAAGGTTTCTGCCCGACCGTGACGAGATATGGGTTAGGCTTTAGTCAGCGCAAATACAGAACTCTGCCCCTGAGAGATACAGTAGCAATGAAATGACAGAAAAGGGACAGAGGAGTTTGAATAATAATACATTACCGCCAAAAATGAATTTAATGAGTTGAGAAATTAATTTGGGGTTCAGGCCGTTTCCTGCTCCCTCTTATGTTGGGCCAGTTATGGGCCGTTGCTGCCTGCTTGGCAAGGCTGATATACTGTATGACATTTCCATCTTAATAGAGGAGAGAAGGCCTAATGACACAGGCCACAGATCTCCACCCTGCTTAATCTCCAACATTCACTCAGCTAATTGGCTTTGGACTGTTGTACGATTAGCATTATTTCTGGTGTGTGTGTGTGTGTGTGTGTTAGTGTGTGTGTATGTAGGTACCGTACGTACGTTAGGGCATTAACCAAAAAGTTGACAAGTCGACTCAGTCGACTTCATCCAGGGAAAGTCGAAAGTAAAAGAAAAAAAAAACATATTTTTTCATCATTATTTTTGCTCCATGTGTACGTGTGTACAGCGTTCAAACCGTAGGATTGCTTATTGTCTAGGGAATAATGATCTATCCTTTTCCAACTGTGTTTTTTCAATGGAATTGAGCACAGGGTTTCGGGTTTTGTCCCCCATTCACACAGTGTGATGACGTCATCAAACAATAAAGTCGACTTCAACTCAACTTTTTACTGAGTCGAGTCGACTTCCAAAAATCACAAGTCGTTAATGCCCTAACGTACGTGCATGCGTGTCTTTGTGTGTGTGTGTGCGTGCATGCATGCGCACGTGTGTGCCCACCCGCATGAGTGTCCAAGTGAGGAGAATGTGAACCAGCAGGGCAAAAGCAGAATAAAAAGGGGAAAGAGAGAGGGAGCCAGTAGACATCATCTGTGTGTGTGTGTGTGTGTGTGTGTGTGTGTGTGTGTGTGTGTGTGTGTGTGTGTGTGTGTGTGTGTGTGTGTGTGTGTGTGTGTGTGTGTGTGTGTGAGTGAGTGAGAGAGAGAGAGAGAGAGAGTAGTGAGTGAGAGTAGGCCATCTGCACCCTGCTGTTACACCACGGGGAGTAAATCCTCTCATCAGCATCACCTACAGCTGCCTCCATGTCCTCCCACAATGGCCGGCAGGAGCAGATGCTGCTGCCGAGCAGTTTGGTATTTTGACTGGCTTTCTGATGTCAAAATCCTAGTGTGATCACACAGCCTGCAGTCAGCACCGCAGCCTGACCAACCTTGGTACTGCTGTTGCTATGTGGGTGGCATTCATTCCACACAGAGCGCAAACATTCACACTCTTTTTACAACAACAGCCCACACACCAAGGCCAGCAGCAAGGCTAGGAGACGGTGTGTGACGAAGGATGTCGTTCTCACAAACAAACACACACACATGCACACGCACGCACGCACGCACACACACACACACACACACACACACACACACACACACACACACACACACACACACACACACACACACACACACACACACAAACACACAAACACACAAACACACAGACTCACATACACGTAAGCCTTGGTTACTTGGTAAATGATGACTGCTGGGTTGGGATGAAGAAGAGCAGATCTATGCTGAAAAAGAGAGTAAGTGGGAGAGAGACCAGAAGAGGCTAATTTGCCGGTATCTGGAGAATTGACACAACAGCACAAAATCAGAGGGGACAGGTTGTTTTTGTATTGTTTATTTAGACAGGACAAAAGTAAGACTAGAAACCGAGGAGAGAGTAGGGATGGGATGATGTGCGATATTATCGTTTATCGTGATAAAAAACACTCGTGATATTGTGATATCGTCCTCCGTCATGCACTGGGATAAATTCACCTTTTATTTGCCGAGCTGCCATATCCGGTACCACTTAAACTCTCTATAATTGTTAAAAGGTACTAATAATATATGTACTTGATAGTCTTTTTTCAGTCTCTATCAAATGTCTTTGCCAAAAAAATTGCCGAAGTGTTGCGACGCGTTGCGACGCGTTGTGAGCTTTTATATATGCTATTTTTTTGGCAAATGTTCCACCCCAGGATAATGGATTTTGATTATCGCGATAATATCGTAAATCGCGATTTCTTTTGTCACAATAATCGTGATATGAAATTTTCATATCGTCCCATCCCTAGGAGAGATTGCAATTAATGCGGTTGATGCTCAATGATGTCAAAGACTCATTTGACATTACATCTGGCTAAGTAAACATACAGTACATTATTATGAGGGATTGTTTACTAATGCACTAGCCCTAATAAACACCAGTGCATTCAGTAATGGACTGCTCTACCGTAAAGAATAAAAACGAAATGTCATCCTTTCATGTCCTTCTACTCAGATCATGAAGAACATCTTCCACCAGTCGTTCAACGCCTACAAGACAGACGTCGAGCCTCGTCTCAACGACCTGACGCTGCATCACATGCAGTGCAGCCGTCGGCTGTTTGAGATCCAGTTGTCACACAGACGGGTCAGCGCCGCGTACATCGAGGGAGACAACGTGGCGGTCACTGTGGAAGGCGAAGCGGCGCGTGTTCTCAATTTTGACACAGGTATCTGTGCACAGAACACAGCTGAATGTCATTGTTTGGAATAAGGATAAACACGTAGATGGGCATATGAATAAGATATGTATTACTTATTACGTGTGTGTGTGTGTGTGTGTGTGTGTGTGTGTATGTATGTCGGTGTCCTCTCTTGTTTAATACCGTAGCCCAATCAGGTACCAGCATCTCTGGCAACGTCATCATTAACTCATTTCTAGCCGATCCCGAGTATACTCGTGAAAAATACTCAAGTATTTAGAGTGCTGATCCCGAGTATACTCGCGTAAAATACTGTATATAGAGTAACGCTGGCGTTCTCACCCTATAGCCCGGCGGAAGCTCTGGGCACGATCGGCCTCGCCGATTCATCATCATCACGGATCCACGTGCACAAAATAGTAATCCCATAACATGGAGGCCGACGGCCGATCTCATCTTTAATGTCCATTATCTCCAAACAACACTTTTAAAGCCAAGGATGGCATTAGATTCTCGCTACAAAAACATAATAACAAAGGCATCGATCGGCCATTTTAGAAACGGCATGGGATGACGACCGCTCCCGTTGAATGACGTCATGACGTCAACCCGGAAGTGTTTACGCAATGGACTTCTGGCCTTCAAAATAAGACAATGGAGCGTATAGGAGCCTGCGAGCGGCACGCTAGACATTTAACCCGTTCATGTCTGGAGCACTAACAGGCAATGAGGGACCAGTATTCCTGGTGATGCCAGTGGTGATGTCATTGGCATGGGCATATATCATAATATATCAGTTTCTTTTTGAAAGTGGTGATGCCAGTGGTGAGCGCACCTCATGGCTTGCTTGCTCTGCTTGTGCACAAGTAGGCCATGTCGCTTGCGCACAAGTAGGCCATACATGGCCTACTTGTGCGCGCAACGCAAGTTGGAACCTCGACAGAGTGCATTCCTAGTTGTTACCTCCGGAAAGCAGTTTTCAAATTCATACGTCGTCTCCTATGATGACTGTATGAGGAAAAACATCAAAGGTCCCTATTTATAGAACAGAAAGCCATTCGTTTGGCTGGCACAAAGAGGACAGGTTGTTGAGGAGCAGCATCCTATGCTGAAAGAAAGAGTAAGTGCGAGAGAGACCAGAAGAGGATAATTTGCTGCACTGTATACAGTAGATGTACGGTATGTGTGTTTGTGTTTGTATGTATGCGTAAAAGGCCACCAAGTACAGCAGTGATTCACAGTTTGCACGCACGCTCACATGCAAACTGTGAATAGCTGCTGTATTTGGTGGCCTTTTAATTCTTATTTATATTCCCTGCAATGTCTTTCATTAAGAGCTTAAATGTATCCCCAAGGCTACAATTTAAGTTATTTCTGCACAAAAAGGTGTTATTACCCCTTATTAAATCAATTAACTGGCTATCTCTGAGATTAGTTTGAGCTGTCGACTGGTCTGCAGGTATGTATTATTTAGCAGGGGTGACTGACGTTTCGACATGCATCTTGCTCAGAGTCAAACTGTTTGAGGAAAACGCCACTCGAAACGTCTGTCACCCCTGCTAAATAATAAATACCTGCTGACCAGTCGAGTTCTCCGGGATATATCTGGGTAGTCTCTCCTGAAGTGCCCAGGGATTATTCTCTCTGATTCAAGTTGAGCACCTTCTACCTTCAACCGTCTGAAGTCTGCGTTGGACATCTCTTTTCCCCTATTAGTTTGAGTTGTTTTGTATAATGTCTATTATTCATGATGCCATTCTGCCTCTCCTCTCCTCTCCAGGTTGTGGGGTGAACCTGGGCATGCGTGGACTAGAGTCCCTGGGGACCTTTATCTACCAGACAGCCACTGCTGTTGACCAGAACGATGTTCTGGAGGCCCTGTCCGCTAAGATCCAGCACACCAGGCAGGTGGCTGAGACCTTCAAGCAGACAGGTCTGCTCCAGTCCATGTATGAGTGACATGGCAGCAGGACCTGGAGAATGAGTAGTATCGCAGCTCATGGAACCTGAGTGTGAGTCACGATGGTGGACGACGGTATCTTTGCTTGTGTTTACAGTGCTATGAGCCATGTTAGCGGTGGTGAGATGGATCGCTAGCAATTACGTGCTGAATACAGTTGTGTGTGCCTGACCTTATCGAGGCAGATAAGGATAATGAATGTGAGAATTTGACCAGAGACTTACCATAATTCTGGGTAATATAAGTGCCCAGATGGCCAACACAATAAACATGCACTGGATTGATGCCAACAGATATTGTTAATTGGTGGAGAGACCATAACTGAGAACAGGACTGTGCTGGTGGGCTCTTTTTACACCAACATATTATTGCGGATTTTCTGTTACCGAAGTTCTCCACGAAAAGTGGATAAGAGGGGGGCAGAGCCTATTGTCACGTCCAGAGAAATACATGGATTTCAAGGAGGTGTTTTGCTACTGTAACTGTGTAATTGTTGAAGAATGAATCTTTGACTTAACATCCAGGTTGTGGCTGACCGTTTGCAGTTCAGAGGTGTCAGAACTTAGACGAAGGGCAGACGAGGTTTTCCAGTGTCCCTGGCCCAGTGTTTGTAGACAGCTGTGTCTTAGACCTGTTGTAGTTACTGTCTATGTGTATGATTTGCTGCAAGAGCCAAACAGATCATGCTTGTGATTTGTTTTAGGTTTGGTTTGTGCACTGGGAGACAGTGACATCATGATTGGCTTTCTTCATGAGGCTAATTAGTAATGTACAAATGTGTGGGATGCATTCAACGAAGGAGTGAAACGGCGAAACGATACAAGCATATTTTGTGGAACTGAAACTTGAAACATTTAGTGTTGGGTTATCCTCTGTCATATGTAATGTTTGTTCACAATGTGTGAGTAGGGCTGTCACGATTATGACATTTTACATGACGATTCATTTTCTCTCAAATAATTGCGATTAACGATTTAATTGTGTGTTTGTCGTTGAGAATTACATTTCTGTTATGGCTTGTAGACTTTGAGGTTGCACATGGTAGATATGACACAACCTAAATATACAAAGAAATTACTGACATATTTGACAACTTTATACTTAAAAAAGAATATTGATAGTGGAAATAGCCGATCTACAAGCTCACAACGCGTCGCGATGCGACGCGTTGTAGATCTGCTATTTCCACTATTTTTTTACTTTAAAAAAATATATATGAACATTTTTCAACATGGAAACGACTATGACGATTATGAAAAATAATCGCGATTATGTCAAATAATTGCGATTAGACGATTATGTAATAATTGTGACAGCCCTGTGTGTGAGAACATCTGTGTGTCCTTTCTATCGTAAATGAACATCTTGTTTCAAAGATTGTATTGGTTGTGTATATTTAATGTGTGTTCCAGTGCACATTATTAAATGCATTTTGCAGGGATCCGATGTCACATTTTCACCTCAGCTCATCAAAAATCACTAAAATTAGTATATTTGTATGACGGTCGGTAAGTTTATAATATAGAATTTGTTATTGTGCCCTTATGTCCATTGGCAAGTGCCAAGCAAGAGCCTGTTTGTACACAGTACACACTGGTCTGATTGAAGTGATACAGAAAGTGTTATTTATGCAAAGTAAATTGTTGTTAAATTTGTTTAATAAAATATATATGGGCCTAAATGTTCTTTGTTTGTTTGTATATGTAAGTATTTTACATAGGTATTTTCTCTGCCTTTAATAAATACTGCAGAAAGTCTTTTTTAATCTTAATCTTTATACAGGTATTAAACGTTTCTTTGCCTCTCAGAATAACCAATATAGAGCAGTACTACCCTCTACTGGTCCAAAATGTGAACTGCGTCAGGTACGTGCATCAACTTGACAAGAGGAACATGATAGGACTAGGAGTCCACTCCAGTATAATCTATTATATTATGAATGCATTCAAGTAGAGAGGTAGAGGACTGCGGAATCTGTAACTGGATACCCAGAGTGTCCGTGGGAAGACAACACCATGGGTTCATTCAAGACATGTGTGGAGATGGAAAATGCTTAGTCTATTTTTCAGGGTCACAGCTAGGCCTACTGTATCCTGCTAACAGTCACTGCCGGCCTGCCTTACTGGTGGGAATGGATTTCACCCTCATTCTGACAAACAGTTCACCAAAGAGAGATTCAGAAGAACAAAATCATGTTGATACTCCTTCTGGTTACTACGTCGCCTCTGCTACTCCTACTAAAGCGTAGGCCTATTATCTCTGCCAGGCCTGATGAAGACCGGGAGGTGATTACATTTTTGCCCGTGTGTGTATGTGTGTGTGTGTGTGTGTGTGTGTGTGTGTGTGTGTGTGTGTGTGTGTGTGTTTGTGTGTGTGTGTGTGTGTGTGTGTGTGTGTGTGTGTGTGTGTGTGTGTGTGTGTGTGTGTGTGTGTGTGTGTGTGTGTGTGTGTGTCTGTCTTGCAAACCTTTTCATGCATGTGTAGCCGGTCAGAGCTGAGCCTCAGGGGCCACCATAGGTAGAGCTACACTATCCACTTCCTGGTTGTCAATCAAGGTTGACTATTTAAATGGGGAGATTGTTTTTACATTTTGTGATAGCAAAATGTCTTTACCTAGCCCCAAGGAAGGTTAGGCAGGAAGGGACAACACCCGGAAGTTTGGTACACCATGGGACGCCGCCATGACACTTTTGGGTGGCGGAAGTGACGAAGTGCTCATAGACGCTAATGTTATTTTGGGTAGCACTTCCGCCACCCAAAGTGTCATGGCGGCGTCCAGGCGGCGTCCCATGGAGCCTAAAACGCCCTAAAATGACGTTGGTGACTCTTCTTGCTGATACTTTCTTTGCCTAGCCCCTGGAAGTCACTTTGGCAGTGACGTCAGAATGGAAAGTGGATAAATGTCCCTTGATGATAAACGCGGGCGGTTCTCTCGGCTGGCTCCACGTATTCTATTGAAGTCAGTGGGCGCCGCCCCGCTCAGCGTGTAGATCATGTGGAATCAACTGCTCCTCCTTCCGTGGGCATTGCTAGTCGCTTTTTCGCCCCCCTTCTTTGGTTTGGGAAAGGCGATTAATGTGTCAGAAGGTGGATGGGCGGGCGGCACGAGGCTTTCTCCTCCTATGCAGTGCCCTCGCTATAGCAAATATGTGGAATCGAGCGCCACAGCCCACCAGGCCTCCCTCTTTTGTGCCTTGGTTTCATAGGGGGAGTGGTCTCACGTTCAGGGCGATTTTTTGGACTATAGAGACATTGACAGCCAAGAAAAATCCATCAGAAGGACTTCGCCGTCGGAAAGTTCACTTATTATTAAGCACCGATGTGCTCGGATATTTTTAATTTTTCAACGTGTTACACCCATAGAGTTATAATAAGTAGGCCTATAGGTTACACCACGGACAACCGCTTTTCGCTCGCGTCGCGCGTGTGTGTGTGTGTGTGTGTGTGTGTGTGTGTGTGTGAGAGTGAGTGAGTGTCGGAGATAGAGAGAGCGACAGATACAGACAGCGTTTATAAAAACTGCGTGTGTATGATGTTTTAAGCATTGTTGTTTCCCAAGTACTGGGTCTCGACCCACGGGTGGGTCGCGGAATGGGACTGTGACGTGTGTGTGTGCCAATGTTGTGTATTGTAACTACGTCTTCTATTGCAAACAGTGCTAAACTCTTCAATCAATCAATCAGTCTATACAACAACCTCGCGAATTTGCCTATACAGCCCCCACCCCCACACCACGCAAAAGTCCTCAATTCAACATATAGGCTACGTCAGTAAAAGTACAAAAGTATTGACTTGATTTCATAGGCAATTAATTGTTAGCCTACTGTCAAATCTTTTGTCCCAGTACAGTTTTTGCTGAAAGACTGTCAGCCCAGACTACACTGGACACCTTACACATGACAGTTCCTGGGTACCCAAAAAATATATGTAATGTCGGTACTGCCTATCGGTTCCTAGATGTGATGCGCAAAAAAAAAAAGACAGCACAAACAGCACAAATTGCACAATCCAAGCACCGCGATGCGTCGAAGCATAACGCTGGAGCGTCTCTGTGTTGAAGTTCGGCGGTCCTTCGGGCCACTCACCTCTAGAGTTCGGGCCACTTCTAGAGTTCACAGCAAGATACTGTGTGTGTGTGTGTGTGTGTGTGTGTGTGTGTGTGTGTGTGTGTGTGTGTGTGTGTGTGTGTGTGTGTGTGTGTGTTGCTAAAATGAAACTGAAAGTGAATTCTCCCCAAACATTGGCAGGCCTATTATAGTAATAATAATAACACAATTAGGCCATAAATGTGCAATTATGCAACTGGAGACATATTACCTTTTATTACCCAATAAATAAATAAATAAAGAATGTTTAAAAATAATGTGTGTGTATATATAATTAAAAAAAAATCTCTATTCAGTTTCAGCTAAAAATATATATTTTTAACCATTTTGGAACCGAAATAGGAACCGTTAGGAACCGGAACCGATAAGCAGAACCGGAACCGGAATGGTAAAAATCCAAACGATACCCATCCCTTGCCTGAGCACCACTAAACCCCTTATGTTGATCAAATATAGAGCAGTCGTGCCTGAGCGCCCACAGGGCGATCTGTTTTTTTTCCGACCCTGCTGTCCTCTGCCCAGCTCAGCCTCTGGCCGGACACCTAATTGTCCGGTTTTCAGAGTGGTGTTATTGCTTTAATGGTTACATTTACATATCATTTACATATATAGCTTATTGTGGATGAAACCACGGCGAAAGTAGTTAGATGAACTGCAGCTCAGATTTGCCCAAAAGACGCCGAAACGAAACGTCATTTAGCCAACAATGGAGCAAAGTAAATTAGTTAATAAAGAAGCGCAGAATTGACGAGTATTATCATGCACTTTGCAGCACTGTGTGCAGTGGCGTAGGGGAGGGGCACGCAACCCCCGCAATGCAGGGGGGCCTCCAGCAGAGGGGGCCCCCACACAGCACACACCCAAATGCTCCCTACTGCTCCAGTCTAATTCTCTCTCCCCCTCCCCCGCCTGCTGGCCCAGTCTCCACACAGCTGTGTGGAATGTAGTTAATGAGCACTCCTTTAGCTTTCCCTTACCAAGAAAGGAATATACATTTACTGCACCCAGCATTTAGCTAGTGGTCGTGTTGGAGCGCCTCAGTCCGCCAGCAGAGTTCATGTGCAACTTCTTCCAGAGAGATTGATTGATTGAAGACTTTATTAGAAGTTTGCATAGGAAAGGGTACAGTTTCATGACAGTACAGTTCACTGGTACAAGGTCAACTAAAAGGAGATCCTAGTAAGCTTTTCAGCTTATTTACATAGGAAACCTTTATGTATGACTCATATAACATTGAACAGATATAACTCCGTCATCATTTGCAAAAGGGCCCCCACCCCCCTCCTCGCAGGGGGGCCCCACAATTTTCAGGAATGATGTCAGCAAAGAAAAGGTAGAACGCAATGCATGTTTAGGTTTTCCTCTTGTCACTAGTAACAAAATAACTGCAGCTGAGCATAATTATATCCACAAGTCTCCCCTTCTCTTCCCCTCTCTCTGTTCTATTATTTCTGCTATGCCAGTCATAAATGGTAAATGGTGCATTTATATAGCGCTTTTAATCCAAAGCGCTTTACATAGATTGTGCATTACATTCACCCATTCACACACACATTCATACACCGGTGGCGGAGGAAGCCATGCAAGGCACCAACTAGCTCTGGTCCATCGCTTTCACCTCCCGCATTGCTCCCGGTGAAGCTCTGACAGACCCGTCGGGAAACGCATGGACTCGAGATTGTCGGCCCCTCCGAGCGCTCAATACCAGTCAAAATAAACAAAACCGTTTCACTACTCACCAAACCAAAGGTCGTTTTGCGCTGTTGAAAGTCTATTCTCCGCGGTGGTGAACCCCTCAGCACCCCACCTACTCTGTAAAATACATTATTTTTGGCATGAAATAAAGTGCATCCAACTCGACCGCCGCTTATTTCCGGGTTGTGAACCATTGTATCTGCGGTGGCCGCTAGGTGGCCTGAGGTGTGTGCGTTTTATTTCATGACAAAAATAATGTATTTTACAGAGTAGGTGGGGTGCTGAGAGGTTTACCACCGCGGAGAATAGACTTTCAACAACGCAAAACTACCTTTGGTTTGGTGAGTAGTGAAACGGTTTTGTTTATTTTGACTGGTATTGAGCGCTCGGAGGGGCCGACAATCTCGAGTCCATGCGTTTCCCGACGGGTCTGTCAGAGCTTCACCGGGAGCAATGCGGGAGGTGAAAGCGATGGACCAGAGCTAGGCACCAACCTACTCACCGGGAGCAATTAGGGGTTCAGAGTCTTGCCCAAGGACCCTTCGACATTAACTCAGGGGGAGCCCGGATTCGAACTGGGAACCCTTCGGGATTTATACCCTTCGTGCTCTAACACCAGTTTCTCTACCCCTGAGCTATGCCGCCCCTGCCAGTCATGTGGATTAGATTTCTAATGGGACAATTTAACTCAAGAATAATTGCAAAAAAGATACAGTGTAGGGCCATCATGAAATAAAATAATTCATGAAGGGTATTTGGGTGCATAATAAATAAAGGAGGTAGGCTAGTCTTAGTTTCAGGCCCGTGCAGCCCATACAGGCAAAATAGGCAGCCGCCTGGGGCCCCACACAGGCTGGGGGCCTCATGAGATTTTTTTTTTTTTTAACTAACATGGGCATGGTGATTCAGCAGTGATTCATGGTGGTCCATTGGCTAATAAGTGTCAATTTAGGGGTCCTTGACATAAAAAGTGGTGTAACTTGGAGGGCGCTGGTTTAAGCTTCGCTTGTTTAGCCTTGGATCAAGACAGTCATAGGTCAGTCTTGTTAACTCAAATATTTACTTCTGGGGGTCCCTGGAACAAAATATTTTGGGATGGGCAGGCCATGGAGCCGCTCCGTGGACCAAATACATATCATTTGTGCATTCCCAGGGGTTAGCTGACATTTGGTGGGTGAACACTAGGCACAATCATTGTCATTTTGTGCCATACATTTTAGGCAGATTACCCCCCCGGACCCCCTGCGGCTTAACACATTAAGAAAACAACAAGCAACAAAATGTTATTATTGAAATATTCAATTCTAGTTTACAGGTCTTTTAGGTTGAGTGTATCAAAAAAGCAACTGGCTTAAGGCAGCGGAAGCTTGTGATTGGCTGCGCGGAGGTGACGAAAGTCCGGTCCCTAACCCTAACCAGGGCCGTGCAGAGCAATCTGGAGGCCCCAGGCAAACTGCAGTTTGAGGGCTCTGGGTCAGGACCCATATGTGGGTCGCGGACCAATTTCTAGAGGTCGTGAATAAATGCTCCCTTATGTTTTGTTTCCTATATTTTAGCTTTTAATTATTTGAAAAGATTTAAAAATAATAATAATAATAATAATAAAATAAATAAATCCAGAAGTGTAATAGTCTATAAACTATAGCACTTTCCCCCAAAAGAATTCCAGAGAAAATAATAAGAGGAGGGGGGAGCAAATAGCAGTTGCATGTCTTTCTCTGGGACACTTTAACACATTGTTGACCTGGCCTGGAATTGTACCTGTGACAACCAAGATTCTGGTTCCCGAGGCATGCTCACTAACCACTCAGCTATGGATGGCCACAATGTTATATAGCCTACACTATTGATTGATTGATTGCTTGCTTGATTGATTGATTGATTGATTGATTGATTGATTGAATACTTTATTAGTCAGAATCAGAAATGTATAAAGCATGATCTTCAACTTTGAAAACATCTCTCACCTGAAGCTACTGTCACATGGCCAGGTAGAGTAATACGGATACGTAAGTGCATGTTTTGCAGTGGTTCTCAAAGTTTGTCTTACATGAAATATAATAATATAATGTCAAATGTATGAATGTGTGTCCACATACAGTCTGTTAATGCTATGGATTGGAAAATACATTACATACATTCCTTTGAAAGTATATTCGAAGTTAAACATTACATGACATGACCATGTTAACAGCCTTTTGTTAAGGGCCTTTTTATTATTTCTATATGAGGGTATGGAGAGCTTGAGTTTGAGAGCTGGAGGGGCACCAAATGGATTTTGGGGGCCCTCAAATCGTTAAATATAAATATATACAGTATAAATCTTTTTATATTTTTAAGGAGACTAAAGTAACTTGTGACATTAAAGCTCCTTTCTGATAATCAGTGCCCATTGTTGCAGCGTGGTGGCCAACTTCTTTCTGGTGGTAATTAGCTACAAGCTGTCTGTGGCAGAAATTTGATCTAAGGATGGTTGCTTCATGTTAAATAACACACTTCAGCTCAAGTTTCATACACTATGAAACCTATGAATTGAATCAGTGTTATAGTGTTTTAAACACTTCATAACTTAATTATTATAAGAATAAGAATAACTTTTAAGTGCATGTTTTGCAGTGGTTCTCAAAGACAAAGTTTGTCTCACAGGAAATACATGTATGAATGTGTGCCCAGACTGTCCACATACTGTACAGTCAGTCGGTTAAGGCTATGGATTGGGGAAAAAATGCATATATCCATTCGAAGTTAAACATTACATTGCATGACTATGTTAAGAGCCTTTTTACTGTTTATTTATATTTGACTCATGGGGCCCCCTGGGAGTTTCTGTTTGAGAGATTGAGAGGCCCCAAATGGATACTTGGAATTGTTGGAGTTGAGGCAAAACATTTAGTTTGACTCGGTTCCACAGATAAATATTGTGAAAATAGCTCATGTTTTTATTTTCTAGGTAGTCAGTGTGCCATGTCAACATACATTGTAATGACAATTCTGACATATTTTGATTGTCAGGCATTGTTATAAGGATCATTAGACTCCCCGACTCCCTCCTCAGTCAAAGTTCAGAATTTTAATGAATGTAGAATTGTGTGCAGGATGTAATTTGCTGCAAATTATTTGACTTAATTTAATTGACATTAAAATAAAAATCCTCTCTCTCACACTTCTGCCAGTGTGCTCACCCTCCCCTGTGCCAATGTTGGCACCCGTGCCTAAGGTTGCCTACCCTTGTTGTAGATTGTCTATTTTCAAAATGTTTGCACCTTTCTTAGATCAAAATTTGACAATTTGACCAATGCTTGACCATTTTTATGGTAAAGTTTGTTATGTTACTTTTGATGTGGTAATGGTCTTATTAGATTATTTATGTATTTAGGTATCAAGAGTCCTACAATTGTCACTTAAGAAATGTGCAGATAACCTACACTTATACTGTATTTTTGATAGAATGATTTAATACTTTATTAACAGTTTGCAAATAGGTGTGTGTGGTATGATGTGGTTTGATTTTACAATGATTGCTAAAAGGATAACACAAAACCCCATGGGCTTGTTTCCATTGTGACCCCTGTTTCCAGGCCCATTGCAAGTTGCTGTCCTCTACCCTGAGCCACCCTAGAACCAGTAAGACTCCCTAATCGGGATATAAGCGACCGTCAGGTCGCAGCGTGATTTTCGGGCAAATGTGTAGGAGCAGTGTCCAAATGAGCAGGGTATTCCCTGAGCCAACCCATTACCCACTCTAGAATAATGAGCAGGGGTTATGTGAGTCTTATAATAATAATAATAATAATAATAAAACTTTATTTGTATAGCACCTTTCATGACATGAAATGCAGCTCAAAGCGCTTTACAGAGCAGAAAATGAAGCACAGGTGCTTAACAGAGAAAAAGTAAAATAAAATAAAATAAAAAATACAGAATAAAAAGAAATAATTAAAATGATTACAATAAAGCAGAGAAATAAAAACATAGAACATTGAAGAGCAATTTCAGAACAGTGCGGACGTCAATTAGCAGCACAGGGATTTAAACATTCAGCTAAAAGCAAGAGTAAAGAAATAGGTCTTGAGCTGTGCTTTAAAGCTATCCACAGGCACAGAGGCTGCCTGTCTTAGGTGTAGTGGGAGTTTATTCCAAGCTGTCGGTCCGTAGAAGCAGGTGTGAGGTCTAGTATCACCTTTGCATCTTGAGCACGGGTTAGTTGTTAGGACTAGTAGTAGCCTGACCAGTTTGTTTTGAGAGGTCTGAGGCCTTGTTTTGAAGGCCTTTATGATGCTAAAGTACCATGAGGTGCATTCATAGTCAAAGTGACATTGGATGAGTGCTCATTAAATATTGGTGATATATATCACCTTTAATATTGGTGCTATATTGCACCTTTAATATTGGTGTTATATAGCACCTTTAATATTGGTGCTATATAGCACCTTTACATATTGGTGCTATATAGCACCTTTAATATTGGTGCTATATAGCACCTTTAATATTGGTGCTATATAGCACCTTTACATATTGGTGCTATAGCACCTTTACATATTGGTGCTATATAGCACCTTTAAATACTGGTGCTATATAGCACCTATATTGGTGCTATATAGCACTGTTAAATACTGGTGCTATATAGCACCTATATTGGTGCTATATAGCACCTATATTGGTGCTATACAGACTATAACAGACGACACTCTCCATTTTTTAGAGTGTATATTGCATAGATGTAGCACCTTTAATATTGGTGCTATATAGCACCTTTACATATTGGTGCTATATAGCACCTTTAATATTGGTGCTATATAGCACCTTTACATATTGGTGCTATATAGCACCTTTAATATTGGTGCTATACAGACTATAACAGACGACACTCTCCATTTTTTAGAGTGTATATTGCATAGATGTAGCACCTTTAATATTGGTGCTATATAGCACCTTTACATATTGGTGCTATATAGCACCTTTAAATACTGGTGCTATATAGCACCTTTAAATACTGCTGCTATATAGCACCTTTAAATACTGGTGCTATATAGCACCTATATTGGTGCTATATAGCAACAAAAAGGGTTCCCCTATGATTACGCCAAAGAACCCCTGAAGAACCTTTTATTTTTTAGAGTGTATATTGGAATTCCCATGTTAGTCTGAGGCCTTAGGGTTTTTCCGTGCTAATCAGTCTAAACGCGCCAAATTCTGCTCAGATGTAGCCCAGGGCTTGCTCTAATGATTTAAATAGGGCGCCCGAGTCGGCGACATTCGGGGTCGCCACAGCTGCCAAATCAAGTTGGGCTCCCATTGACTTTCTATACAGGAGGAAAATACCCAGAAAAACACTTTTTTTTCCTACAACACATTGTGGTGTGAATTGAGCTTGTAGATCGCACAACAAGGAGCTAAATAGCACCTCAACCAGATTAGATTATTAGATTAGATTAGAGTTTATTGTCATTGTAACAATACAGTACAGGTACACAGGCACGGTTTCATTTGTCAACGATCAACTCATTTTCAAAGAACAGTACACATACAAGTACATTCACAGTACAACGAAAATGTATTTGTGCATTTAAGGGAGCACGCTGCTGCCATACAGTACATACAGTACCACGGCGCTGCTATAGCCCTTTCTTGCTGGAAAAAAGAAAAAGAGCAGGAGAGGAGGGGGGGGGAGGGGAGGGGTAAGGACATGAGGGTGAGTCAAAAAAAATCAAATATTCATCACGGTCATGAGCTCACTGATTATAAGTCATAACAGGATAACCATTTGCAAAAAACACTCCTTAGACAAAACATGTTCAAGCCTTGCAGGAGGGAAAGGGGACAGAGGAATCCAGAGACAGATGTAGTGTCGGGTTTATCAGTTTGACAAGGTCACACAGAACATAGAGTCTCTTGATGTAACGTGCTGTTGACTTAACACGCGTTGGAATGCGATAACCATCCCAAAGAACCACTGAAGAACCCTGAGTTGCTATATGGCACCATTAAATATTGGTGCTATATAGCACATTTAATATTGGTGCTATATAGCACCTTTAATATTGGTGCTATATAGCACCTTTAATATTGGTGCTATATAGCACCTTTACATATTGGTGCTATATAGCACCTTTACATATTGGTGCTATATAGCACCTTTAATATTGGTGCTATATAGCACCTTTACATATTGGTGCTATATAGCACCTTTAAATACTGGTGCTATATAGCACCTTTAAATACTGGTGCTATATAGCACCTTTAATATTGGTGCTATATAGCACCTTTACATATTGGTGCTATATAGCACCTTTAAATACTGCTGCTATATAGCACCTTTAAATACTGGTGCTATATAGCACCTATATTGGTGCTATATAGCAACAAAAAGGGTTCCCCTATGATTATGCCAAAGAACCACTGAAGAACACCTGAAGAACCCTTTTTTTTAGAGTGTATATTGGAATTCCCATATTAGTCTGAGGCCTTAGGGTTTTTTCGTGCTAATCAGTCTAAAAGCGCCAAATTTTGCACATATGTAGCCCAGGGCTTGCTCTAATGATTTAGCTAGGGCGCCCGAGTCGGCGACCTTCGGGGTCGCCACAGCGGCCAAATCAAGTATTATCATCTTGGTTACACTGAGGACTAGTGTATCAAACACCGGTCTTGTCATCAATGTTCGTCTCTGCCGGTTACTGGGTCCCTGAACCCTTGCTGCTGCTGCCCTCGCATTCACCTCCTCTCTGCTCGCTGTCTCCTGCTGAATAGCCTGGGATCACTTCACTTTTCGGGGTTGTAACCGGTCTGGAGCGGAAACCACAACAAATCATGTTGTAGTACTCAAAGGACTACAATTTGCCGGAACTATCCACCGGAAACAGTTTTAACCCAGACAATACAGAAAATACAATGCACATTCAAAATCAAAAGAACAAAATAATAGAATGCAACAAAAAGAAATGGAAAAAACTGAAAAAATTATAAAACTCTCTTTTTTCACCCTATCACACTGAGATACACTGTGTACCGATGTGCGTGATTGTTGGACAAAATCTGTAGGAGGTTCTGCTCTGGCACCCAGGGAGTGCACGTGCACAGTTTTACTGCCATTGTGCCAACAGTGCCAGATATACGGACGGACGTAATAAAAATAAAAATAAAAATAAATAGTAATCTAGGACAGGGTGCAAAACATATTTCGGCCATGCCTTTCAGCCTGGCGGAGACAACAATACAAACAATCCTCACTGCGTAACAGTTCTTCTGCTCACAGAGCCCTGCTGATGTAAGGTTGCACCAAATGTTGTGAGTTGGTCAGGTTGCTTCTGCAGCCACATGCATGCAACTCTGCCTAACTGTTTCTCTGCCTCCCATTGATGTCAGAATATGACTCACTGGGTGGCTGTAGTGAACTAGGCTACAGCTCAATACAACGAGCACGATAAGTATCATGCGTGTTTTAGACATGTATTCTAAACCTTTAAACCCCTCTGAAATTTCTGTTACTCAATATGTCACTTTACCACTGTGATACCAAAATCAACTCTCCATCAAACTGACTTTAATGCTTCATATGTTCCATTGGATACTGGCAGTCTTTATTGAGATGGAGGGAAAATAAAAACAAAACCTTTTCCCAAAATTAAAGATCATGGAGTTAAATGCAATCAAATAAAATTGATCAGCATTTAGATTATTGATTACTGCCCCTAGAAACATTCTTTTCAATGTTCAATGTGCAAGTCCTTTTTGTGAGTTTAGAGTGTCGTTCTCTGCAGCAAAACCAAAAAGAGAAATTGCACAAGTCACTTTGCATTTATGATTGACGTCCCCTGCAAAGGGGTCTGGTTTGTATTAGCCTACTGCACACAAGAAACCTGTATACATACATTTCACATTAAATGACAATTTACAATTACAATTTCGGCAATTATAGACGTTCTTAATCCTCTTAATGCATCAAATGCATAGAAATAGTAATCTAGGTCTAAACAGTATAATATGAAAAATCTATAATCTGTTCATTAAGTTTATAAACGACCTGGCAACTGTCTACATAACATGCTATCTAAATTACATTTTTGCGAGCCTTTGCAAAAGTGTGCACGGTTATCAAGGCTAGGGCAAGTGCTACGGCAAGTGCTATGGGCTAAGGCAGTCAGTGGTTGCCAAACGTTTTAGCTCGAGACCCAAAGAGAGATTATACGTTTGCCCGGGACCCAAAACAGCAGTTCTACAATCACACAATGTATGTCGCTTTGTGCCGCGTTTTGTGCTTGTAAAGCGGTTGTTTTCACTACTTATTAATTATTATATTCTTTTGGAATTTCTTAGATTTGTTTGTTTGTTTCAAAATGTATATGCCTACAATTATTTTAAAAATAATTATTAATACATATACATACATTAATATATATATATATATATATATATATATATATACCGGTATATATATATATATATATAATATAATATATATATATATATATATATATATTATTTGTTTTTATTTTATTTTTTTATTTTTTTAAATGTATATATATGTAGGAAAATAAATGTGTATTTTGACTGTGACCCACAAATGGGTCCCGAGAGAGAGAGAGAGATGTTGCTTCCATTTCCTGTAATAGGCTGCTACAATTTCAAAATAAAACGTGTGTTGAATGATCACCATAACATATATCCAATACAATTACTCTTGTTTTGAAATGCCCACTGGTATGACAGGAAGCTCTATTGGGCTCTATCTAGTGCTGCTTATGGAACACAGGCTGAAGAGACGTTCTGAATATTAAACAACGTGGGCATTATGGAATATAAAGTTTCAACACAAGACTTTGGGACAACAGTTAATATTTACCATGCTCTCTGAAACCAAGACAGTGTAGAGATTGTAGGCATATGGAACAAAGAGTGCCCAACTGCTCTTTTGTCTTCCTCCTTACTTTAGCAGGTGAGTTAAAGCTATACTGTGTAAGTTACTAAACTAGTCAGTCGCGGTATTGCTTTTTTCGCCCGTTTTTCGCCCGGAGTCACCGCGGACCACCGGAGCGGCGCCGCAAACCACCGCAACCGATACGAATCCATGGAGTGGTAGAACGTAATTTTCTGAGCAGGATTTGGGGAATAAGAGGTTAAGAATCCTTCGTAAACACTGGTTGCTGAGGGAAGCTACTTCCTGAAGAGTCGGTTATTGGCCGGTAGTGTATCATCTGTGTATGATCTGCGATGTGATTGGCCAACGTATACACAACGTATACAGATGATGCAGATTACGTCATTTTGCCGGGAAATCCCGCCCCTGTCACTGCTAAGAAGAAAACATATAAAGAGAAGGCTTCAGAAGCTGAAAATAACGGAGTGGGTGTTCTAAAACTTTAGCGATTTAACAGTTAGGACAATTTTAAGATTTGTTTTATAAAAAAAGTTACATGGTATAACTTTAAGTATTAAAATAATGCTGGCTTTGCAGTGATGCATCCCTGTCATTTAAACTGTGTGCTGTCATTAATGTAGGCCTAGTTGTCTTAATGGATGATATTTATAATGCTTTTTTTTGGAAAAACAGCAAAGTTGTAGTGTGATCTGTGAAGATTAATGTGTTTGTTTTGGAACGTCTCAGTGCTGTGGAAGAGTTCATGTGCAACCTCTTCCAGAGAGAGGTGGAGACACTAGAAACTGCTGGATAGAAACGACACAGAGCAGTTGTTGGTAAAAATCTAGTGTTGGGGCCTGGCGGGGGCTTGTTACGCTAGTGTTACGGTTTTACACACACACACTGTTTCATTTTGTTATGGTCGAAGCCGATGCTTTAGTTTAACTATGAGCTCTTTAGACACCATAACGGCATAAGAAGATAGTGTTGGTTCTAAATTAGAGCATTTCAGGGACTCTGTGGGTTCCTTTAGCTCCTGGGGTTCTAAATGGACACTTGTTAGGGTCTGTAATTCTGACAGTGAAACACATGGAACCAAATGGACCTGTACAGGTCCATCAGAATATCCCTCATTCATTACAGAGGTTGTGGTTGTACTTTGGTTGCGCAAAGACGCCTGAAACCCACCTGAAACCCCCCCAAGATATGCGCACGCGCATGGAGGGGGGCCCACGTGGAGGGGGGGCCAGGTCTTTGATCTTGACCCCCCTCCCAAAAATCTGAGCATGACCCCTACCAGATACCATTCCATTTAGGGTTTTAGGTCAGCAAACTAAGACCCATGGGTGTTGACTTGGTGGCATTACAGGTTATGTTTACTAGTTCTTACCCGTTCAAAGATATGAGCTCCGAAATGATGTGCAGTGTGTGGGTTATGGGGTGTGCACTGTGCACACAGTATATGAGGGATGGAAAGTAACTTTAACTGGTGCTTGCATGATAATATGTAGGAGCATCAATGTAAGAAATACCCGTTTCGTTTAATGGCTACAGAGATACTGTGTACCGATCTGCATGATTTTTGGACAACATCTGTAACAGGGCCAGACAACAACCCCCCCCACCCCCCCACCCCCCCCCCCCCCCCCCCCCCGCCTACACACACACACACACACACACACACACACACACACACACACACACACACACACACACAGACACACACACACACACACACACACAGAGCTGGTTAAACATTTTGCCTCAAGCTAGATGCAGAATAGATGTGCCTCATGCTAGATGCAGAATAGATAGTAGATACACCATAAAAATGCTAATATACAGCATACGATTTGTGAAAGTGACAAACGGGCTTCACAGTTATGTCAGGTGTGTTCATATGCTAATGGTGATGCGATTTCAGAGCACACAGTATATGAGGGATGGAAAGTAACTTTAACTGGTGCTTGCATGCTAATATGTAGGAGCATCAATGTAAGAAATACCCGTTCCATTTAACGGCTACAGAGATACTGTGTACCGATCTGCATGATTTTTGGACAACATCTGTAACAGGGCCAGAACCCCCCCCGCCCGCCCGCCCGCCTGCACACACACACACACACACTCCCCCCCCCCCCCCCCGTGTGTGTGTGTGTGTGTGTGTGTGTTTGTGTGTGATTGTGCATGGCCTGAACAGCGCCCCTCCCTTAACATGTGTGGTCACAAAAGGTACTGTAGGCTAATATAGATACACCATAAAAATGCTAATCTACAGCATACGATTTGTGAAAGTGACAAACGGGCTTCACAGTTATGTCAGGTGTGTTCATATGCTAATGGTGATGCGATTTCAGATCAATTGCTCCAGCCACTGAGGAGAAACGCTGTTTCAGACAGACAGACAGACACTCACTCAGACAGACAGACAGACACTCACTCAGACATTCGCAAAATTATAGTATAGATATGCAGCCAGAGACGCCCTCTAGAGGCCATCTCACTGTTAACTCCATTAACATTGCTTTCTATGACTGGCTCCCTGGCAGCTTGACTTGAATATGCCTCTTGATTGGTTCCCACGCTTTGGGGAAATCCCCACCAACACATTTCACAGTTCTCTTAGGATAGCTGGTCTTTATCTGGGCTTGGGCAGTTTTAGGGGTGGGGTGGTCGGACAGCGGAGTGGATGCTAAAGAGTGATAGGCCTTGATTTGTAGTCAATAGAGGTGAGAGGCGGTGACCTGCTGAGATCTATTAAACAGTACACCATGCCAGCCTGTCCAGGCCTCTTGTCTAACAGACAGCTAAAACTCTCCCTCCCGTCCCCATTCGCTGGGTCTAATTAAAAACATTAATCGGCTAGCTGTGGCCTCCAAGGCCAATAGGCTGCACCTCTGAACTGGCCCCGCTGTAGCACGAGGCCCTTTCATTAGATTAAACAACAATAATGAGAAAATCTTTTATCTTTGCATATAATTAAAACTGGGATGAAGGACAACTTAATCAATGATGGGGAATGACAAGTTCGTAAATGAATTAGACCTGCCAATGGGGGCTTGGCACCAATCAATGGCAAATGTTAAGCAGACGTAGGAGGGCAGGGAGAGGCTGTTGTCACGGCAACGTGCCTCTCAGTCCCAACATGCACAATAATACATCAAACTTATACAGTGCTTTTCTAGGTAGGATACTCAAATGCTTTACAAGAACTAAACAAATAACTTTATTAAAATAAAAGAAAAAGAAAGAAATATATATAAAAAGGGAAACATAATAAATTCTGCAAACTAAATCGTTACCAATACATTTCTTCACCAATGTGTTTCCAAAGGTGTGTAATAATATGTACTAAAAGGTTGAAATTCAACTCCCGGGGGAAACTTTATAAAAAACTGATGAAAGTTTGTGTCCCATTAACTTTACTATACAGGAAAAAAACACAGAAAATAAAAATGCTTTAAGTAGCATGTGAGGGGTCAAACTAGGGGTTTTTCATGATGCTGAACCCATTGCAAGCATTTTTTTTTTGCACAAAAAACATTCCGTGGGCTACAAATGGCCCCCAAAAAACTGTGAAAAGTGATGACTCGTCACCAAACCATCGTTTTGTGGGGCAGTTTTTAGCCCAAGGAATGTTTTTTTATTGGTAACGATTTAGTTCGCAGATTGGTCAAATATCTTATAAAATCCCCTTATTAATAGAAAATATATGGAGCAACGCCAGAGGTTGCTCCACTGATCTCGTTCAACCCAGATTCGGCACAAACATGGGGTTAAATTAGTTCTACTGCTATGTCACCAAAATGTGGAATGCCCTACCAACAGCCATCAAGAAGTGTGACTCCTTGACATCACAAATGAAATGAGCCCTCACATTTGTTTTCTGTATATAATAAGTTTATTGCTACTAGTAGTGTTGATGATTTCTTGTATGTTATTGTATGTCTTTGAATGTCTTGATGAATTGAATACAGGGGACCACAATGGAAACATGCCCTTCTTAGGGCTTTGCCTTTTGTGTTATTCTATTAGCATCCTTGTACAATCGTACCACTGCACTATTTGCAAACGGTTGACAAAGTAGATGAAAGGGGATTTGGTGGCAGTGGCGTCAGTTCAGAAAAAGGTAAGGTATGGCAACATCACTGGTGTCTTGCACGCGCGCCTTCGCACGCGTGAAAGACACCAGTCATGTTGCCATACCTTAGCAACAGGCATGATACATTTATTTAACATTTTCTATGGTTTCTTGGGCTGGATATGGCAGTCTGGAACAGTTGCTCAAGTGCGGCTAAACTTAGAATGAGGTTAATGGATCATGGATCTTTTACTCCTTTATCAACTTGTGTCTGTTCACGAGTTGCATGTATGTGTCCTTGTGTGCTGCATTAGTGCTATCTAGTTAAATAAATATTCAGGTTGGCATAGATCAAGATATAGACAATTCCACTTAGCTTGCACTAAGGTAATCAAGTCATATTTAAAAGGGAAAACTATTTGTGACAAGCACTTTAAAGTGAAACAACCAGAATGTTATTTTGTGGTTTCTTTGTGGTGTCATTTAGCCACAGGAGGGCAGTGTTGTCCTTTGAAATGGCACCAGGGCTCTGTGAGTTTGGGTGCAAGGCCAAGAAGCAAACCCTACACTGTAGCCGCCTCAGTCTGAACTAAGGCAGAAATAACTTGGATTTTCATCCAAGTTTGCTGCAGGATTTTCTTTACAAAAAGAGAAACAAATATCACTGTTAAAATAAACACGGGCTGGTAAACACTGGACTAATTATCAAGGTAACATTGTCCTGAATCTTGGAAATTCAGTTACAGCATTTGGCTATATCAAAGCATGAAGTTATTCTCAAATGAACAGATCTAAAGGCATAAGTGCAAATGTTAAGTCATGAAGCCTATAGGCCTACCTTATTATTTTGAAGTTTTGTTTTGTTTTGTGAGCAAAACATTTTCATGTCAATGACCCCCGAAATGTACTAGGCCATTTGAAAAGTTGTTGTGCCAGGAACCCCATAAGAGAACATTGTCAAGATTTTTTTTTTTATATATTGCAGATGTGACTGACTGTTTTCAAATAGCCGAAATATAAAATAGGGCTTATATAGATACCGTTATTATCTCATGGAGGGAAAATCAGGCTCAAGTGTTTAACCCTGCCCGCTTTTACTGTCTGAGGACCATCTGGAACCACCTCAAGGGACCTCTGGGGGTCCCAGGACCCCACTTTGAGAACCAGTGCTTTGCAGGATTTCTATACAAAACGCCTACACACAGGGAGTAAGAGAAAACACCCGTGTTATACCAGAACTGTATCGGCTGTGCCGTGGAGAGCATGTGTTTTTGAGAAGATGGGAAGGCGTGTGAACACGAGACGGTATTGACAAGCCTTCAGTCGCCGTCCTGACATGCAGACAGGAAGTCACTGTCACATGACTGAGGTATCGGCACCTTGTCCGATGGCACACAGGGTCTCTTGTGTTTGCTGCCAGCACAAACACGGCCTAAGTCATTCATATACATGCACACATAAAGAGAGAGTGATAGAGAGAGAACACGCAGGAGAAAAGGCAGACAATTGGAATTGGTTGTAAAAACCCCAACGTTTCTGGAAATAGTCAAGAAACTATGTTTTTTAGTGCACCGCGTGGCTCCATCAGTTAAATATCCTTAAAGGGGTACTGTCACTTTAAAAAGTCATCTTAAAATATGAGTTAATATTTTTATGATGTCATTGGGAATGCGCAATTATAAGCCAATCAAATTAATTGACTGTACTTATACTTACTGTACTGGTCAGCTGTTGTTGGGGGTGAGGGCAGATTACACTGCGACATGAGTTTCAGACTATTTCAGACTGTTTTCAGAGAGACCACGTGACCCACTGTATCAATTTCGGGGCGTGTCAGCGGCCCTTTAACCACAGTGGCTTGGGTTCAAATCCAAGACAAATACCACCTCCCCCCGCCCCCCAATAAAGAGAATTAATTCATTGAATGTGATGTACAGTATTAAAAATACTAAAGAATGAGAAACAAAATTCTTCATTTTAATATTTCTCATTCTTCCTCTTGCCCCAGTGGAAACAGAAAAACTAATAAGTTGAGCCCCACAGTCGGGTTACTGGCTGCCTGACCCGCGCGTCAGCGAGAACAATTATCAGTTCCCCTATCTGTTCAGCTCTTTTCTGTTCCATCACACTCGCGCGCACAATTTCCCTAAACTGTCACAGCTAATAATTGGGCCTCTCTGTCAGCGTGGAAATCAGCCCCGCTGTTCCAACTAAAACACACATCCCTCACCCCTCCCTTCATCCTGCTCCCCTTTCCCCCCCCCCCCCCCCCCCCCCCCCCAGCCACCAACCGCCCCCGAACGGTGGTGCAGTGGAAATGAGCCCCAGTGCTCCAGCATAGTGCACTATACTGTATAGTGTATACAGTAGTGTCGCACCAAATTCTGGGCCCTGGGTACAGGGATCCACTGCGGGGCCCCCATGAATGTTCTTCATAGGGGGAGGGGGTTTAACCCATTTAGACTGGGAACGTATTATTACGCATTATTTTGCTTTTAACTACTGAAAAATAGCAGCGTGGCACCAAGTGCAGTGCTGCAAGCTTGTAAATCTGCTATTTTTGAAAAATCGTGAAAATTTGTGCAAGTCTTTGAATATTTCAAATCCTTCTAAGGCTTTTTTAAAAACCTATGTTTCCCATCTCAAAATATTTAGTTCCAGGGACCCCCCAGAAGCCAAAAAAATTATACTGGTACATATATTCAAAGATTTGCACACATTTTCACGACTTTTCAAAAATAGCCGATCTACAAGGTCGCAGCGAGGCACTCGGTGCTGCGCTCTGAGCTTATATCTGCTATCTTTCAATAGCTAAAGTATAAAATAATTAAGGCCCCTCCACCTTGGGCCCTGGTAACTCAGTCCCACTCCCCCCCCCCCCCCCCCTTGTGACGCCTCTGACTATATACTATCACCACCTCCTCTACCCTGCACTTCTTCCTTCCTTCTTCCTCTCCCCGGTCCCCAGTCTTTGTTGGGCAGGCACGGGGGTGGTGGTGGTGGTGGGGGTGGGGGTGGGGGTGGAGTGGCTGTACGTGGTGTGACAGTGGTAGCCTCAGGGCCAGGTTGCTGTTGACAGGGACGAGGGCCTCTGATTTGAGGAGAGCCGTCACACCAGCGACTGCTGCTGCCTCCCAGAGTGACACCTCCCCGTTACTGTGGGGAAGGAGGGGGAGGGTGGTGGACGCGGTCATGTGTAGGCCTATGTGTGTGTGTGTGTGTGTGTGTGTGTGTGTGCACTTGTGCGAGTGTGTGTGTGTGTGTGTGTGTGTGTGTGTTGGTTAGGAGTGTTGATGGAGGGGTTGACGGACTGACTGACTGACTGACTACACTTCTCAGGACAGACAGGGAAAGTTTTCCCTGATGAGCTGACAGGCGGCCCTCGTGTTGAGCACCTAACTGGGCTGCAGGAAGGCTCGGAGAAAAGTACAGCACAGGTGGAGACGAGAGAGAGAGGGAGGTGGGGGTGGAGATGAGCAGGTCAGGCAAAGGCAGGAGTTTTAGGGTGAAAAACGGATGAGCAACTGCGGAACATGCAGCCCTAAACCCTCTCACGTGTCATGGTTTTGTGCGTTCGTTCTGTGCATGCGCGTCCGTGAGTGTGTGCAAGCGCACGTGCCTCCGTGGTGTGCGTCTGTGGGTCTTTCAGAGGTGGAACCGTGTATATCACTGCACTACCTTATCTAATTTCATTAATGTGATCTCCTGTCCATCTCCTGACGGCTTAATGGCCATTATTTGTGGGTCCCTTCAAATAAAGGCCCAGCAGTAAATTGCAGTCTGTGGAAATTGAGATATAAACGCCACCCTGCGTTACTGTGTAATATCTTTCCCTTTAATTAACTGAAAGCCACACTGACATTTATTGGATTGCAAGTTACTTGTTAATGGCAATAAATTGCGGAACAAAAAAAAAATCATTGCTTATTTTACATCAATAATTTGTGGACCTTTTGCTAATGATTATTCATTACTCGCCTATGGGGACTGTCGTGTTTTGTGAGTTAAAGTGAATGAAGAATTTGAAGATTTAAGCAGGCGGTGTCTACTTAGTGATACAGCTTTCACTAATAACTTAGTGAAAAGCCTCTCACTTGCTTTTCCATTCTCACATCTTTTGCATCTTTTGCTAAACTTAAAGGAGTAGTTCACCCCCAAAATGACTTTTTTTCTATTGATTACTCATGCCACGGAGACTTGAGTTGAATAAAAAAAGAAAATTGTATTAGTCACATTCCTAAGACAAAAATTTGATTATAGTAAATGTACCCCCATTGAATCCGGATGGGGATCCAAACGCATTTGGGAATGCGACAAAAAACTAAAAATACTATTGAACTCAAGTCTCCTTGGCATGAGTAATCAATTTTGAGGGTGAACTACTCCTATAGGCTAAGTGAAACTTCCATGCGAACTGAATTATGAGTACCAAACAATTCTTTTGAAGAAGAAAAATAGTACCCACAATTTATCTATAATTTGTTCTGTGACTTTTTTCTTTAACATTGTGAGCATATGAAACATGAACGTGTCATATTAATTTAAGCTGCTTAATTTTTGCTCCAAATGGAGGGTCTTGAACAGAAACGTAGGCTACTGTATACAGTAGCTCCTTTAAACGGTGACATTAATGGATGTATGGCCTGAGCGAGAGTGTCAAGTGAATATTTGTCTTTGCTGACAGTTTTAATCCTCCTTACGAGTTGAAAGTGTTGGGCTAGCTTCACCTTTGGCCTCCACGCCACGGCGACAACAGCAAGCATGCGATGCATTAGACCAATCTATCAGCAGGACTTTTAGTCTTGGGAGTGTATTACTGTACCTGTCACCTTCAGCCCCGTGGAAAGGACAATAGATGGAGTGCATCACATCAAGTATGAAAAGTCATTTATTACTGTCAATGACAATCAGAACTCGTATGTACTGTAACATGCAGCGGGACAAGTCTAATATATTGCGAAACCTGTACCAGGATATGAGATGTTGGCCTAATATGCAGCCAAGGTTGGAACATTGGGTTGAATTTTGATTCATAAAAAAAGTTATACAAAAAGAATATATATCTATTGTGATCCATTACAATTACGGGTGTATTCTATTCAAAGCTGACATAAAGTCAGAGCAGTAAAGGTTACAAAGTCGCATGCTGCGTGCGTGCGTTGCGTGCGTGTTTGTATAAGTACATGAACAAAATGCAATTTGATTTTAAAATACAGAACAATTGTCAACAAATTTGTCTTAATACAGCTCTGCTCAATAATTACCAGTAAGACTCCCTAATCGGGGGATAAGCGACCGTCAGGTCGCATACACAAACGTAAGAAGGCAATGGTAGGCAATCAGGAGGGAATGTGGGAAATGGGACAGATCCATGTTAATGACATGACTTTAGAGTACTGTGTACCGCTTTGTGTGATTTTAGGGAAAAATATGTAGGAGCAGTGTCCAAAAATGTGTTTTGCAAAAATTGGCCTGATGGTGGTGCTAGATGGGACAGATGCATGTTGATGACATGACTGTAGACATACTGTGTACCACTTTGTGTGATTTTAGGGCAAAATCTGTAGGAGCAGTGTCCAGAAATGTGTTTTGCAACAATCGGCTTCATGGTGGCACTAGAAGAGGGCCATGTGAGAAATGAGGGGTGGTTTGGCAGTCAATGAGTGTGTGTGCAAAGTTTGGCATGGATCGGGCCAACGGTGGCGGAGATATGAGTAGGGGAAAAGTGTGACGTGACGGACAGACTGACAGACAGCCGATGGAGGTTTTGGTATTAACTGCGACCTGACGGTCGCAATTACTCTGTAAATTGTGTGTAGACGTATTCAGTAGATATTGGAGCCCAAGTAAAAGAAAAAATAAATAAATAAAACCCATTTAAGGGCTACACAAAATGTTTTTAACAATATTAGGAGCATGCAATATTATTGCAGACCCCCAATTATTACGCATTGTCTTTCATTTGCTACTGCTTCCACACAGTGAAATTCTGGACATTAATTCACCTCTGAGAGTATAAAAAATGTACCGGTAATGCTCCAGATATGACTGCATAACAAAGGAAGAAAGAAAAACCAAGTGATACTGTACAGCAAAGGACCTCCTTCCATTCTTGTTGTTTGTTTTGTGTGTGTGTGCGTGTGTGTGCGCGCGCGTGTGTGTGCGTGCGTCACATCAGTTGCCACCAGCTTGCCAGATGGAAGAACATATTCCCCGCTGTAGCAGGCACCCGTCAGGGGCCGGTGGCCCCTCATCAGCCACTGCCACTTGGTTGGCGCTGGCATTGATCTGGCGTGGCGGGAACAGAGATCTGACAGCCCTGCCACAAAAATCAGAGGCCTCAGATGCCAGGCAAAAAAGCGACGGGGGATAGAACACCCCCCCAACACACACACATACACATACACACAATGTCAAAAAGAGCAGTCAGTCTTATAGCGTATACAAACGCAGCCAGGACCTGTCAGCATGCATCTGGCTGACAAGGCTCTAGATGGGGACTAGGGAGGAAGGGAGGGTGGGGTGGGGGTGGTCGGGGGGACGAGTCGACGACAAAATACACAGTTCAAATTAGGCGTGATGGGATGCGAGTAATAGGACCAGCTACATCCTAAACTGATGACCCCTCTCTCTCTCTCTCTCTTCCTTGACCTCTCCACATTGCCACCTCTTTCTCTCTCTGTGTGCCTTGTGGGTGCCCCTGGGTGTTTGCCCGGGTTATCCCCTCTCTCCTCCTGCCTCATCAGTTGTCTCCTGTTCGGGAGACATAGCTGCGTGTATGACCAGAGACAGGCCTCCAAGAGAGACGTCTCTCTCTCTCTCTCTCTCTCTCTCAACCCCCCTCACCTCTCTCTCTGATGGTATCGGCCCCCCTGCGTCTCGCGTGCTTGTCTCAAGTGCCTCTTACTCATCCCTTCTGATGCCTCCTATCACCCTGCGAATGAGCTACAGTGACAGGGAGAGAGAGAGAGAGAGAGAGATGGAGAGAAACAGAAAGGGCAAATGAGAAAGAGAAAGAGGGTGTGTGGGGCGGGGTGTCATTTAGAGGGAGCTGTTTATTTTGCAAGGCTGACAAAAAAAAGGGGGAAAAAAAAAGAAACTCCCCGAAATGCTGAGTGGGGATCAAGTTGAGTAACATAGACTGTGACTTTTTCAGGGGGGAAACAACCTGCTTTGGTAAACTTGGAGTGACTTTGGAATGATCTGGAAGCTCCCAATCATATGGTGGAATGTCACCAGGGGAAATGCACTTCAGCAATTCAGGGCCGCGCAACGGAGTGAATGCACGACTAAAAACTGTCTGAAATGACAGGTCAATGTTTTGAGAAGCTGCAGTTCAAAGTGTCATCTCTCTCTTTGTCTCTCTCTCTCTCTCTCTCTCTCTCTCTCTCTCTCTATATATATATATATATAGCCCTTACCCGTTCAAATATATATATATATATATGCTCTCTCTCTCTCTCTCTCTCTCTCTCTCTCTCTCTCTCTCTCTCTCTCTCTCTCTATATATATATATATATATATATATATATATATATATATATATACAGTATATACATATCTTTCTCTCTCCTCTTATTAGAGTTTTGCACCCGTCTCATATCTGCATACTTACACACTGCCCCAAAATCAGCCCTGTGCAATCTGATGGTTTGTCAAAAACGAATGGTCAGGCATGTTGAACACACCACATCTGTTTGCCAAGAGCTGTGGTGTCAGATCATTACACCTCCAAGGTGGTATTACAGAGACATGGAGAGGATTTCATAAAACAATCTCTGGACCTCTGAAACAAATTAGTTATCTTAAATTAAATAACGTTATTTTTTTTAATCACATTCCTAATCACATTAAACAACGTACGATAGAGCTTACTAATTTCCCAGAAAGAGTCAGGCTCAAATAAGATCATGGTAGGTTTACGTGGAATCACCAGCTTGCGGCAGATCTCGTATTAAAACCCGCTTTTCTTCACATGGATCTTTAGCTAATCCGGAGTTATCCCTGCTCCCTTTAGATAATATTAGCTCAGCCTTTCCCTACACAAAGGGAATAAATCTCATCGGCCATCTGGACTGTGCTTTTACAAGATGATCAATTTCAATCACAGGAAATTAGATGAGTGCTTTATGTATTTGACAAATAGATCATTGGCCTGTTTTACCTCTGACCCGAAAGTGATGCTTTGCCAGAGTATAATCTCTTTAGAATTATTGGAGCGCTCAATTAGCCAGATTAAATGACACGGCCAAAAGAAACATGCTACTAATGAGGAGGGGTATAGCAGAGACTGTCCCACTCCCACCACAGCCCCACGGTCTGTCCACATGCGCGGTCTCTACCTTCATTCCAACCTGTCTTTCTTTCTCACTCTCTCTCCCCACTGAAGATTGTGCCCAGGGATGTTAGAGAGGCAGGGGCTAAAATGTCTAAAAGGGCCTTTTGGTGGAAATATCGAAAATAGCAGGCCTCCATGCTCACAACGAGTCGCAGAGGTCGGCTATTTTCAATGCGTGATACCACACTGAACTAAGCATAATCAAGTCAATACTGGAGATGAGGCGTAATGATATGGATTTCAGGTATGGCATGGAAAGAGGGCATTTGCATTTCTTTCACCTTAGTAAGAACTGCATTCATGGTCCGGAGAGGGCACCGTTTACTGACGGATAAAAGGGCAGGGGCTCAAGCCCCCTTTGATGTATATACGGTATGTGCACGTGCCTGATTGTGCCTGATTTACAGTATACGTGTATTTGGTCGAGTCACATCTTATCACTCCAGCATCATGTGCACGGTTAGTGTTTATTCGAATCCAGTCAATTTGTGTGTGATCTGTGTAAGAGTTGGTTTGTATGCTTACTTTAGTGCATCAGCGAGTGTTTGTAGGATATATGTACACTTGTGCATGTGCGTGTGTGTGTGTGTGTATTGTGTTCATAATGGTATTGGTTGGATGGTTTCAACTGTATAGTCAACTCTATCTGTAAAAGGTGGATATTTCATATTGTCAGTGCCTAACTGAGACACACAGTAGACTACTTGAGAATGCTCTCAAAGAGCTGTGACACCAAGAAACTACTGTATTTACTCTCTCTCTCTCTCTCTCTCTCTCTCTCTCTCTCTCTCTCTCACACACACACACACACACACACACACACACACACACACACACACACACACACACACACACACACACACACACACACACACACACACACTCACAGATATGCAATCTACATCTTTCCTTTCTCCATTGGGGTGAAAATCCATTCACACACAACCCCCAGAAGGGGTGAGAAGCTCTCAGTTTTCAGCCCATTACAAGCTGTGAGTGCGCGTGCGTGCGTGCTTGTGTGTGTGTGTGCGCATGTGCGTGCTTGTGTGTGCGCACGTGCATGCTTGTGTGTGTGTGCGTGCGTGCGTGCGTTTGTGTGTGTCAGAGAGAGAGCAGAGGCCTTCTGGGTGCAGTGAGACCATGTCATTATCCATTGAGTGTCCCTCTCCAGCCGCGGCTGGGCCAGATCAGAGGGGCAGTAGAAGACGGGGGCTCCTGGGGGCCGTGTTACTGTGACTGTGACTGTGTCACCAGAGCTGCTCGCTGGCCACTAGCTGATAATCAAACCTCAGGGGTCCTCTCCTCCAGGCCAGGGAGAAAAACAACACACATCAACAACACATGTTCACAATGAATGCCCTCTATACTCCCTCCCTCCCTCCCCTCACTCACTCACTCAGACACACACACACACACACACACACACACACACACACACACACACACACACACACACACACACACACACACACACACACACACACACACACACTCATGCACACATGCACGCACGCACGCACACTGTTTGTCGTTGTTGGGTGGAAACCTTGTATGTCCAAAACCTTCCTTTTTTTGTTATTATTTTAAAAGCGATTTAAAGGAGTAGTTCATCCCCAAAATGACTTTTTTTCTATTCATTACTCATTTACTATCCGGAAACAATGGGGGTACATTTATTGTATCAAACTTTTGTCCTAGCAATGCGACAAAAAATTAAAAAATATATTATTGATCTCAAGTCTCCATGGCGTGAGTAATCAATAGAAAAAAAGGCATTTTGGGGGTGAACAACTCCTTTAAAATATTGAAAATAGCCGATCTACAAGCACACAACACCTGCGATGCGAGGCGTTGTGTGCTTGTAGATCGGCTATTTTCAAATTTTGTGCAAGACTTATTGTGTGATGAAGTAGGGCTTTCATTTATGAAAGATCACGCTATTTTGAGACTTGGAGATACAAGGTTTCTGCCCGACAGTGACGATTTGTACTGTTATACTTGTGACGACAAAAATCAACATTTTAGGATGGCGTTAAAAATTTTCAGAAAACAGCTGAACAATAGCAGAAAATATCGCGGATCTACAAGCTCACGAGTATTTAACCCTTCCAGTGCCAGCCCCTAGAGGGCGCCAAAGAATGCCAGGGTATCTCCCATAGGCGAGCGCATTAGCATCCGGGGACTCACGTTGCAGTGACGCGCGTGCTCACGTTCGTGCACGTCATGAAAAGGTCCCGGATGAAAATGGCTATACTATTAGCTTTTTCTCATTTAAAAGATCATTTTTCGGCGATTTTGCCGTAAATAAACCTCGCGCCGCCTCCCTAAAAACACAATCCAGAGAAAATTACCTTCAAAGATGTGGGTTTGCATTGGATTCGGCGGCGATTCGCGGCGGCGTTACTCGTTTACGGCCGGCCGGGGGGCGGCCGGATCTTGGTCACTGGATGGAAAATTTAGGCCGGGGCTTCAGTAGGCCTCGGATCATTTTATTCATTTCATTAAAAAAGCCGCATTAATTCGGGATCGGCACACTGGACGTCGTACCGCCGGCGGCGCCGAACATTCGGTGAACATTGGGGGGCTCAAAAATGTATTTTAAACCATTTTTAATGGAATATATCGTCGGACCATGTAAAATGGCTCGCTGGAAAGCGTAGGACGAGCCAGGACCACCCACGGCTCTACAAGCAGCTCAGGGTAAGTAAAATAATTTAAAAAAAAAATTGTATTGGATTGAAATAAAGCCGAACTAGTTCGGGATCGGCACAATAAGAGTTAACAGGGAAAAATCTTAACACAAACACCTAAACCTAACATCTAAAAATGTCTAATCTTAACACTATAACCTCAACCTGAATCTTTTCTCTACAAATATTTATAAAACTATAACACAGGAGAGAAAGTGAGTGAGATACTGTAGATTTGATGGTTTCTTTGGATTCACACGAACGAAGTCTGATTACCAGACATGTTAATGGATAACTTGCCTCATTGAGTCACACCAGTGCGGTGGTTTGAGGTTATAGAACTCCCACAGGTGCCATGTTAGGACACAGTGTTAAGCCTGATTAATGCTTATAGCGACAGTGTCGCACCGAAAATAGAGCCATTCTACAAGCTCACGATGTATGTTTGTAGATCGGCTATTTATAGGTGCGCGGCACCGCACTGCATCAAAGTTTAACCACTTAAACCCCATAGGCCCTCAGGGCTCTATACTAGTATCTTTTCAGTTTTCTGTTATTGTGCGCAGAAGGCTTTCACTGAAAATAGCAGATCGACATCTGTTCATCACATGCTATCTGTTATAAACCTTTGCATTTAAATATGGATTGTGTCTAAATGAGCATAATTTTGTCTCTGATGTAAAGGCCCATTCCTACTGGGCCAGATAACAGATAAGTGGATGGTAAGATACAGATAAAAAAAATGTCTGTCACAGATATTTTTTTTTATCTGTGACAGATATTTTTCATCTGGAGAAAGAGATTTTTGTATCTGTTATCTGGCCCAGTGGGAATGGGCCTTTACATTTATTTGAGTTCCCAACAGGGACGTGCTGGCCATTGGGAAAAGCCAGACAACTCCCGACCGGCCGGTTCATTTGGAAAAAAATAAAATGTTGGCCTTCGTTCCATTTTGGGGGCTGGGCGGCCAACAAAGTAAATCGTCACTGTCGGGCAGAAACCTCGTATCTCCAAGTTTCAAATTTGTACATTTTTTCGCAAAGTAAAGCCCTGCTTCATCATGCAAGGCCGTTGCACAAAAGTATCCATATATTTTCCATCCTCTGCTAGCTGTACACATCGTGCTCCTGTGTGATCTCCAATAGTGATAGGCAGAAACAGGTGCTAAACCTCCTTCCCCTTAATTATTATCCCTTAATTCCAGAGGCCGCCTAGACAGGGCTGACACACACACGCACAGTCGCACACACACACACTGACACACACAACACACACACACACACACACACACACACACACACACACACACACACACACACACACACACACACACACACACACACACACACACACACACACACACACACACACACACACACAGGGTCTGAGCCATAAACCCGCTTCTGCCAGTGGCTGATGCATGGCACCCTGTTGACACGCAGTAACAGTGATGTATACCAGTGGATGAATCTCTAATTAAGCTTTGGCAAGGACTCCACAGTTACTTAATGCCACACTTCATTATCTGCCCACACCCCCCACTCCAATGCCACGGCTCTGCCGTTGATTTAAACTAATGTACAAAAACCTCCGCACTGTATTGCACCTGTTTCTCCCCCTCTCTCGCTGATTGCAGCTCTGCATGGGGTTTTATGTAACTTAGGTGTCCGTAACGGTCTAGAGATGGCTACATGTGGACCTTGTCTTGTGTGTGTGTGTGTGTGTGTGTGTGTGTTCGAAAGGTGAGAGGAGGTTGCTACTTGGTTGCAGAAAATAGCTGATCTACAAGCTCACAGCGTGCATAGAGACAAATGCTTGTGACAAATGGGTATATAAATTATGCATGTTGAATTATTTTGGACCAATTCTAATTCAAAATGTGGGCCTGTCTTTCTCTTGTGATCATGAAACTGTCTTTTGAAGTTTGGCAAATTCATGGCATAAACTGTCAGTTCTTATTATATAACCCTTTGTGAGTTGATGGAGTAGATCTAAAACTTGCCTGCTGCTGATGAACCACATATACAGTACAAATGTGTCCATTTGTAAGAGCTTTACTCTCGTTACACTCAATTACAATTGAATAAAGATAGTCTTTGATTTTCAAATGCTTCCGTCATACAGCCTGCATGTGCAAAGTAAGCGCTGAAAATTATTGTTAAGGGAACATTCAGAGATTGTGGAATAGTTGTCTGGCTACACAAGACAAATAAAAGGTATAAACATGACAATTACGCCTAGCAGCCACATACCATAACAGCAAATTGCTTTAAAGTGAGATCAAATTAAGTACCACAATTACAAAGCTGCAAAGTGTATGATGAAAATGTAAAGGCCTATGGAGTCACCAAAATATGTATAGTGCAAATAGCAGTGAATATTATGAGGTGAACTATAGCAAAAGAAAGTTGTGCTGTGTTGCTGAGCATGTATTTACAGGTTAAAGACAGGTGGGTCCTTGTTAAGAGCTCTGATAGCTTAGCCTTGAGGTAATAAAAACTTTCCGATTTTTGCTGTGGTGGCTTTAAGGTTTGTTTGTTGCTGGCGGCAGTGGCTCAGCAGGTAGAGTGTGTGTCCGTCTTGGAATCAAAAGGTTCCCGGTTCAATCCCTAGCTAGCTCCTCCTGGCTTCGTGTCGATTCTGTCGAAGTGTCCTTGAGCAAGACACTGTGAGACTGAGAACTGCTCCCGATGAGTAAGTTGGTGCCTTGCATCGTTGCCTCCGCCATTGGTGTGTGAATGTAAAGGCGCTTTGGAGAAAGGTCCTATAAAGATGCAGTCCAAATATACAGTAAATGCATAATTGCCTACTGTAACTCACTTTTTGGCCAAATTGACATTTTTGCCTCTACTCTTAATGCTGTTGCATCACTGTGCCTTATTGCCTACGTTCAACCTAAGCCAATCAGAATGCTTTTTACGTTCCAAAATCACTTTCTTTCAACTTAGGCAGAAATGTTTTTTGATTGTAACAAGCATTCTGAGACTTGAGTTCAATAATATATTTTTGTATTTGTCGCATTCCTAAGACAAAAATGTGATTATAGTAAATTTACCCCCATTGATTCCGGATGGGGACCCGGATGCATGGCCCTGGATGGGGACCCGAATGCATGGCACTGGATGGGGACCCGAATGCATGGCACTGGATGGGGAAACCGTCAGGGTACTTTTTTTGTAATGTCATTTTTGTCTTAGGAATGTGAACAAGTGCAAATCTTTGAATATATCTTTTTAAAAGCAGACATTTGTAACTCAAATATTTGCTTCTGGGAGGTGTGTCACTTTGCATGCACACACACTACACAGCTGCTTCCATTAATTGAGGTCAATCGAACCGGTTGGGAGGTGACTGTTTAGTAGCATCAGTGTTGTGTTTTATCATTGGTACATCTATGCACTGTTGAACATCGAAGGACTGCAAATATTTTAAACATGCTTATTTATTGAGGCTGTGAAGTGTACATTGAGTGTGGGTCACCTGTGTGACTCCTCCTCTGCAGTGCTGTCAATTCTGTTCATTGGGAAGGTGCCAAGTACTGTGGAGGAGGGCTGTTTGGTTTCATATGTTAAGTTATGGTAATGCCTTTGCTTTAATAATGCGTAATTGAATTGGGCAGGTGAAATATAGTTGAGTCTTTGTAAATTCCTTTAAAGTAATAGTAATGGTGCAAGATTACTCATGGGCAGGTCAGGTGTGAGTGAATTAGGTTATGCATTACTGAGATTATTGGTATGGTTTGTCCCACCTGTTTAAAAGGCAGGAATGCTTCAGGTGAGGAGAGTTCAGTATGGTTTGAGACTGAGAAGGGACAACATCAGGGTTAAACTGCAAGCCAGGGCTTAATGCAAGGCAGCGAACCTGTAGCAGTTCCTGATAAGTTGTTTTTAGTTTCAAGTGTTAATTTTTGTTTCCTATTTATGGAACGTTGTTTTTGGCTAGTATTACTTATTTTCGTATTTTTGCTAGCTTGTACAGTTTGTCAAATCCTTGAGAGGTAAATAAAATACCAGATAATGTACTTGTGGACCTGTCTACTTCTTGGGAGCCTTGAACCATCGGCCAAGTTGTCACATATGGTGTTAGAAGAAAAGGAAAAAAGACAATCCACAGTGCATCCAAGGAGAAAACTTCGGCAGCAGCAAGCAGAGCCCTCGGAGGGAGAGGGGCCACACAGGAACCACGGAAGGGGCCCACGGTGAGCACAACCACTTCCCAGGAGGCATCTTGTTCCAACCTGGCCAGAACGTTTGAATCCTGCATGCAGTTCCAGCAGGAGAAGGAGAGGGAGCAGCAGGAGCTCGGCTTCCTCAACCACCAGAGCACCCAGCTTCAAGGAACCCATGGCCAACGCTGAGGGCTTCGAGGACTTGTCGGTGGCAGCGACAGATTGGCAGTAGGTTCGGCGGCAGCACCGGGGCCAGTGGAGAACCAAAGCGGGTGGGTGAAAGGACACATGGTTCCATGCCAGGTGACTTTTCTACTATGTGGTTCCATGGCAAATGACTTCAACTTTGTGGTCCTTGGCAAAAAGGGATCAAACAACGAACAACATATTTTGAGATGGGGGGTCCGAGGACAAATACATGTAATTTTGGGGGTTCTTGGCATGAAAAAGTTTGAGAACCACTGATTTAGAAGAAGGATTTAGAAGAGATTTATAGAATCAGGTCAAAAACATTCAAAGACATGCACAAATTTTCAGAGTGCCGCTCCGCCACTCTAACAGAATCTCTTTTATGTGCATACATGGAGATCACTGATGTCATCAATATTAAGCCCATGTCTAAGAGGACTTCATATGGGAATGCCCATACTGTATATCGAGGAAGACAGCTCATATCTGTGCGGGGATCTCCATGTATGGGCATAAAAGGGATGTACTATATACAGTACATGGATCTCCATATATGGGTAACTGGTCAGATATACATCACTGGCCAGATGGCCAAGAATTGGCGCGACCTCGCCGTCTTACTAGTATATGTGCTATATGAGTGCTGCAGGGAGGGGAGGCCGCTGCAGGGCTGGAGGGTCTCGAGAGGAGCTATTTCCATACCAGACAGTGATAGACTCAGTCAGAACACTTTGTGCAGCAGCGTAGAAGGATTACAGGATCTTCAGGGAGATTTTTGAATTTCCTCAGGTGGTATATACGTAGGCGCTGCCTAGCATCCTTGCCACAGTGTTTGTGTGTAATATACAGTGCACCGACTTATCATGCACAATATTGTCCACCATGATAAGTCCTCACTCCTCAATGATGTACACAAAATGCCATGGTACTTTACTTGAAACCGCGCAGTGCGCGCACCCTCTCTACTGGTGTCCCGTTGATACAGTAGGTCCTCTGCTGCCGCAGCATACAAATCATCTCTTTGGTCTTACTGACATTCAGGTCTGGCATCACATTGACAGGTCTGTCAGGAAGAATGGTCTTCCCATCTTTGTTTGTGAAGGCTTCTACCATCACTGTGTTGCACTTGTGATTCTAAAATGTCTTGTTGGCCTACCGGTGTTGCTAGAGGAAAGCCCAGGGAGATGCCAAAACATCGTCTGGGGAGCTTGAAGTTGCACAGAAAATTCCATGGCAATCCACAAAGTAGTTTTCAAGATATCGTGCATGTGTGTGTTTATATATATATATATATATATATATATATATATGAAATTCTTTTATTAGGAATAATAAATGTATACAACATTTCCATAGGGTAGAATGTGTGTTTGGCAATCATATGAACTTGTTTTTCTTACTTTGCCCCCTTCCTTCCCCCAACAACAATACAGACCGGAAAACGTCCCTGCAGCCTACAGTATATGCACCAACCAAAAGGAAATATCATGCCTAAATTATATGGATAATGTTGGCAAATAGTTCTCGCTCCTTGCCTTTCCAGCCAATTACAGTCGGATCGCTGCATGCGCTGTGACAGCGAGAGGTCAAGTGCCCTGACCTGTGATGATGGGCGGGGTGACAGATGTCATGTCACGTTTGTAACGGCTGCGTTTCAATGACGGACGAACTCACCGAGCCGAGTTTGCGCGGCCGTCGCCAAACACGTGCTGCGTCGCTGTCACTGACTTTTCCCGTAATACACCGTAACACTGTCTGATCTCGCTGTCGCTCACTATAACAATGAACTCTGTGCTCTGTACGTCTGTTCGTCTGACTCTTGGCGAGAGCCGACGCTATGCCGAACACACAAAGAAACACAAACAATGACAACCCACCTCACGACTCAAGTTCTTTATTTATTTATTTATCCTCTTCTTCTTACGGAGAACAAAAACACGGCATTATATGCCGTGAGAGACACTCGCCGCGTGAGAGGGAGATTCTTTTAAGAAGTGCTAAATGCTGAGTCGTGTTAAATTACAAGCAAAGAAAAGAGACTCTCAGAAGAATTAGCACTTAATTAGGTCTTAATTAGCATAATTATGCATGCTAACAGTGTCTCGGCTGAATAGCAGTTGTCAGGAGGGCCGAACCATCTGTAAGGGGAGAGGATTAATACATCATCTTTTATATCCGACAACGCTTTACCTCTTCCACCTCAAAGTGCTTTTCATTAATCAATTTCGCCTTTATTAGAGTGGAAATTTGGCATTTTTCATTATGTGCTATACCTCTCCCTGTGCAGCTATAACATTGTTCTAATTAGGCCTCGGGTGAATCCTCAAACACGCTTGTGCGAACGGGCCGGTGCACACGTGTGCAAATAGGCTACTGCACACAGACACAGACACTCACATACACACATGCACACGAAACTAAAAAAAAAATGTGTTACCTTAGTCACATATGACACTCGACAGCGAAATTGTGAGTGTTCATTTAACACACGAAGGAGGTTCTGGTGGAGCGTGAGAATGTGGACTTGAGAAACAGCTGGGAGTGGTAGAACTGACAGTGAGATGGAGGGTGGGGCCGTGGGAGAGCAGAAGGTTCGGTGTGTGTGCGTGTGTGTGTATGTGTGTGTGTGTGTGTGTGTGTGTGTGTGTGTGTGTGTTAATCGATGAGAAGTCTTGAACCTAGGAAACCATTCTCATGTTTGGTAATCAGCCCAGACTACCTGTATCACCTCCCTGAGCCAGAGAGGAGAGGAGAGAAGGAGAGAAAACGAAAAGAGGAGAGGAGAGGACGAGAGCTCGGACCCCCTTATCTGTTGAACCCTATCGTCACTGTCGGGTAGAAACCTTGTATCTCGAAGTTTCAAGTTTGTACATTTTTTCACCAAGTAAAGCCCTGCTTCATCATACAAGGCTGTCGCACAAAAGCAGTGAAAACAGCCGATCTACAAGCATAGAACGCCTCGCGGTGCGAGGCGTTGTGTGCTTGTAGATCTGCTATTTTCACTAGTTTAGTTCATTTTTAAAATGATAAATACAAAACGAACAGTCTTGGACATACAAGGTTTCCACCCAACAAAGACGATATAAATCTGAAGATATAAGCTATTAGAACACTCTCAACGATTCTCAGTCTCAATCATATTACAAAAAGACAGCATTGTAGTAATGTAATGATGCACTAATGCACATGTAACTTCTGCACAAAGATCCCTATTTGCAACACTGTCTCCCACAACATCTTACAAATTGGCCAATAAGTAATTTTGATGTCTGGTCTGCTATGGGTCCTGCCTCCCCCTCTTTCATTATATTCCATCCTGGGAATCAATGTCTTGATGGATAATGGGCATGGCACCTCTCACCTTCCTCTTTAGGGAAGGGCGACAGAATCACTCCCATGCTGCCATTTCCATCCACCAGCCCTGCCACACACACACACACACACACACACACACACACACACACACACACACACACTGAAGTGTAGTCAGGGCACACAGACGCCATAGCTGCGATCCATAAGTGCCCCAAGCCTTAGGCGACCTTGAGACACACCTCTCACTCTGGCCTTGCCAATACTAAGCGTGTGTGTGTGTGTGTGTGTGTGTGTGTGTGCGTGTGTGTGTGTGTGTGTGTGTGTGTGCGTGTGCGTGTGCGTGTGCGTGTGCGTGTGCGTGTGTGTGTGTGTGTGTGTGTGTGTGTGCGTGCGTGTTGAGCGCATCTTGTCTGGTTCATCATTTCTCTCCACATGTGTTTGAATAAACTGTTGTAAATTGGTCAGATGGCGTACATACGCTACATCATATCTCTGTTCATAAGACATTTTAAAGTGGAACTTGAACATGGTCTCTCTCTCTCTCTCTCTCTCTCTCTCTCTCTCTCTCTCTCTCTCTCTCTCTCTCTGACTCTCTCCCGGCTCTCCCTGCTCTCCCAGGCTCCGTGGGGACATTAGCATTATCGATGAGCTCACCCCCGTCACCCCAGACACAGGCTCTTAAAAGAGAATAATTTCATGCAAATGAGATATTGATGAGTTAATGATTAATTGGCTGCCCGACTGTGTTAATATGCAATAGCTGTCGTGTAATATGCATTTCTAATGACTCTGTCTCGGTATGTTCAAACAAATGGGCGACTTTGATCATTGGGGTACTCAGAGGCTTTCTAGCATGTTCGCTTGGGGACAAAGCTTTGCCCGTGGCGGTGGGGGAGGGGGGAGGGGTTTGGAGCGGGTGGGTGGGCTTATGCAGACTGCCATGGGAATGCAGCTTAAGAGAGAGAGAGGGAGAGAGAGATAGAGAGACTGAGAGCGAGAGACAGACCAGAGAAGTAAGCGTAAGTTTCCCACTGTGTTTTTCTGAAAAAGAATTTGCTTATACTGTACCATAGGATCTTATGGTTGCACAATATCAGGACAGTATTTTACCACTGGAGATGATATAGGCAACACCACGCCGTGTACAAAATCGTTGAACTCAACGACGCCTTCCGAAGACGCCACTCGCGGCCAATCATCAGACGAGCTCCTTCGGCAGGAAGTGACCTTAACCCGTGTTAACTGTCAATCAATAAACATTCAGCGGCCCCGTCCCCAGACGCAGAGACCCAACCCCCCCCCTCCCCAGAACCTCATATAACCTCTCGCCATAGATCACCCACATGTGGGACCATTTAAAGACCAAAAAAAGCACAGTTTGATAGCTGTAACAGCTCCCATTGTGCTAATGTTCAGTGATTTAACACAGAGAATGTGATGGCATGGCTCTAGACGCTCCCTTCATAACGTTCCCTTTAGAACGCCTCAACCCAAGCGCTTGTGAGGCCATTGCATGTCTGAGGTGTAGACCAGAGCCTTGTACAGAGAGTTCTGCCAACGCGGGGTCAGAAAAGGCGCCGGTCACGCGGTTCATGTAACTCGAAATGTCACTTTTCCCCTCATAGACTCCAATGCATTCTGTAAACTTCCGGTTCGCGCTTTGTCACTATTCGCCAATGGGTGTGTATTGATTGATTGAATATTTTATTAGAGAAAATGGAGAACAGTACAAGTGTAGTCAATACAATTCAAAATGTAATACAGTACAAGTACAGTTAAACACCCTGACTAAAGGGAGCATCCCAAATAAGTCCTTTTACGGTCCCAAGAAGTGAACAGGAGTGACGCGACTCTCTCTAATGCAAGGCTCTGGTCTCGCCCTTACTGTCTTTTTGTGTTTGCCAGTGTTGTAAAAAGTACTCACATTTTATACTTAAGTAAAATATACAGCAATGTAGAAATATTTTTGTTACAAGTAAAAGTCCAGAATTCAAAGTGTACTTGAGTAAAAGTATGAAAGTATTGGCATCAAAATGTACCAAAAGTAAAAGTACAAAATGTTTGAAAATAGCAGATCTACAAGCTCACAACATCGGCTATTTTCAAATAGCCAAGGGATAAAGTAAGGCTAAAGTGGTTAATGTGTGTTTTTTATATTATAATTTATATCTGAAAAGTAACTAGTAACTAAAGTTTTCAGATACATTTAGTCAACATTTGGATCCGAGATGTAGTGGAAAGGAAGTAAAAGTATTGGAAATTGGAAATACTCAAGTGTCAACTCCTATTGGTACCTCAAAGTTGTACTTCAGTACTTAAGTAAATGTACTTAGCTACTTTACACCACTGGTGTTTGCTGGGTAAAAATGCAGTGTCAATATACGTGAACTGTCTGTGAGCGCGTACATGTGCTTTCGTGTGCGCAGTCGGTGCATGCACACATGCGTGCGTGCGAGTGCGTGTGCTCGCGCGGTTACATGGCACTATAAGTGCAACGAATCAGCCTGACTCTGTGGCTGGCCCTTGGGGACTCACTTGTCCACGTGTCAGCCGGTCTGTCCGCCGCGTCTGTCGTTCTGTATGCGCTAAGAGGCCAGAGGAGAAATGGTCCGTTGTACAACATGTCACCACCAAGAGCCACCCCGGATTCACAGTTTTGGCGAGTGGCCGGGTTGATATGGGACACACAGACATAGGGATGGACAGGCGGGACAGGGTAGGCAATCAGACAGGTCGAGCGGTGGCAGGGCCTGTCAACAGAGATAGACCCTACTGACACCTGCAATGGACAACACGCGTGCATGCGTGTATACGCGTGTGTGTGCGTGTGTGTGTGTGTGTGTGTGTGTGTGTGTGCGTGCATGTGCGTGCGTGTGTGTGCGTGTGCGTGTGTGTGCCCGCCACCTTCCAGAAGAGCTAGTTGATGGCTGCCACTCAAACGCTTAATCTGTCATCTCCTGAGTGGCAGGGGGAAAGTGTTGTTGCCCCCAAGTTGCTCATTTAACCACCAAGTGTCCAATGATGTTCTCCACATCGTTAGCCGCAAGACATCCTGCAGACCAGCTCTGCGACCCAGATGGGCTCAAGTCAGGTGTGTGTGTGTGTGTGTGTGTGTGTGTGTGTGTGTGTGTGTGTGTGTGTGTGTGTGTGTGTGTGTGTGTGTGTGTGTGTGTGTGTGTGTGTGTGTGTGTGTGTGTGTGTGTGAGTGCTCGGGGAAGTCATGTCTGCATCGGATGCGAGTTTGAGACGGCCATCGCATCTATTCAATTCAGAGAGGATCTCGTCAGAGCTGAATGCTCAAATATCGGCAAATGAGCATGTTTGTGTGCCCATGTACCTACAGTAAATGAATACAGTTGTATGGCAGTTACACATAAATCCCTTGCTGTCATGTTATTATTTCAAACAGTACTTCTCTCCAATGAACGCTGCCTCAACGGAAATGCATGACTACTTACGTCTCTGTCTGACGTTTAAACATACAGGCCAGTACCTGGGCGGGTATTTTGTGTGTGTCACTGTCAGTCTCCAGTGGTGTAAAGTAACTACCACATGTACTTAAAGGGGAAGACCACCCATTTTCAATATTGAACTATGTCATTAATATACCTTAGAGCAGGGGTTCCCAAACTTTTTTCTCTCAGGGCACCCCATAAATATTTTTTTAGTCCGAGGCACCCCTAAATTATAATTTTCACTCCCAGTACCTTATATTTATAGCATATCGTCGTTGTCGGGTGGAAACCTTGTATGTCCAAAACCGTTTGTTTTGTATTTATCATCAATAAAATGTACTAAACTAGTGAAAACAGCAGATCTACAAGCACACAACGCCTCGCATCGCGAGGCGTTGTGTGCTTGTAGATCGGCTGTTTTCACTAGTTTTGTGCGACAGTCTTGTATGATGAAGCAGGGCTTTGCTTTACCAAAAGACTTACACATTTGAAACTTGGAGATACAAGGTTTCTGCCCGACAGTGACGATATTTTAGTGATTATGTTGTATTGAAAACATTGAGATAATTGCCATTTTGGTAAGAACTGACTGAAAATAACTTTGTACTTCAAGTTTAAAATAATACTAAATATTTTTTCAAGTGTCCAAATAAATTTCAAAAGTCAAATGATCTCGCGGCACCCCTGGACTGCCGTCGCGGCACCCCAGGGTGCCCCGTCACCCACTTTGAAAACCCCTGCCTTAGAGGAGTTGTGTGGAAATAGAAAAAAAGTTCCCCCTCTTCTGTGTTGCCTAGAACTGGTGGATTGATTTTGGGGTTTGTATTGTAAAGTACAACTTGATGACATCACACCGTTGTACTTTACAAGACAAACCCCAACATCAAACCTCCAGTTCTAGGCAACACAGAAGGGGGGGAACTTTTCATTCAAACTCCTCTAAGGTATATTAATGTACATAGTTCAATATTGAAAATGGGTAGTCTTCCCTTTTAAGTACTGTACTTAAGTACAGTTTTAGGGTATTTGTACTTTACTTGAGTATTTCCAATGTACTTTTACTTCTACTCCACTACATCTCAGAGGCAAATATTGTACTTTTACTCCGCTACAATTATTTGAAAACTTTAGTTACTAGTTACTTTGCAGACATAAATGATTATATTATAAAACATACATTAATCCACTTTAGCCCTATTTTATACCTAGGCTATTTGAAAATAGCCGATGCGACGCGTTGTGAGCTTGTAGATCTGCTTAAGTAAAACATCTTAGTACTTTTTCCACCGCTGTCAGTCTCCCAGACAGGAGTGTCTTCTCCTCCTGCCATGGTGGGTGGATGTGCAGAGAGCCATACGTCATCAAGCAGGGGAAGAATGGAGCGGCATTGGACAGATAAGAACAACAACGAGTTTCCTTACTGTGATAAATCCCCCTGTGAGACAGCGCTCCTATTTCCCCACTTTTATATATGGGCCACACTATCGAACTTAGCCACTGATAAATAAATGGACTGCCACGGACCCATTTAAGCCTGCCCAGAGGAAAGCACTTGGCAAGGATTGCCTGGTTTCTCTCTCTCTCTCTCTCTCTCTCTCTCTCTCTCTCTCTCTCTCTCTCTCTCTCTTTCTCCCCCTGAGAAACTTTTTTTTTTTAATAGGAGTGGTAAATGTGGAGCGAGGGAAGGGGGAAAGAGAGAGAGAGAGAGAGAGAGAGAGAGAGAGAGAGAGAGAGAGAGAGAGAGAGAGAGAGAGAGAGGATGATAAAATGATACAGAGAGGAAGAGGGATACGGGCAGAGAGAGAGGGGGAGGGAGAGGTGAAGATGATATCTTGAAAGCGCTTAAAAACTATTCCAGAAAACATTAGCCTATATTTTTTCGACTGGAACACTAAACAGGGCTATTTGGATGAGAGCTATGCAGACAGTAGACAACACCCACTTCAATGTGTTTGTCTCCTCTTGGCCTGCAGTGCACAGGCAAATTATGCTGTTTGTGTTGTGTACATTCCATCTTTTTGGCTTCATTTACAGTAAATGGGGATGAAACCCAGGGCAGTGGCTCAGGGTAGAGAGGCCAGTAGAGCGGCCGGATGGGAACCGCGCAGTGTTGTTTTTGACAGTGCATTTTGA